>NC_143487.1:59029488-59220385 GCF_027475165.1 Benincasa hispida | reverse complement strand
GTTAAAAGATGCATAATTAGTTTGTATGTTTGTGAATGCTTGTAATTATGTCACAATGAATTTGAAACGATCTTCCTTCCACTCATGGGTTCTCTTTGATAAGAGTTCCTTCAGTTGAGTCATAGCAAAAACAGAAAGATTGAAAAGTGTGTAGTTACTTGTTTGTAGAAAATACAGACTTTTCTTGAGATGTTGATAAAATGAAGAGTATATCTAGAATATTTAAATAATATAATAAGATGATAATGAATAAAAGATGGTTGAAAAATACAAAAAATGATAAGTAAAATCCTAATTAGAATCACAAATATTAATCCGAATTTAAAATAATAAAAAACGAATAAAATAATAAAAAATCTAAAATATTATAAATTAAAATCAAAATAGTGATAAATAACTAAAGATTGATTTAGTGGTGAAATCAAATAAAATTTAGTATGAAACTGTCCATTCAAATTTCATAATAGGATAAAAATTCAACATCTTTATTTTGAAATCTCATCACCGACGATTCAAATTACACTGAAAATTGATATAGCAATTATATAGTAATTTAAAAAGTCGTTTCTTTGACCATATCGGGAGTAATTTGATGATTCAAAAATGTAATTGTCATGTGCACCACACGCTTTTGCCAAAAAAACTGATTATAATGTTGGGCTTGTGACATAAAAATAAAAGAATATAAAAGAAAAAATCTAGGCACTCTTACCACAAATAATGACCGATAGTTAGCTGTCAAATTAGAATTAGACTTGGGAGTCCTTTTCCTTTACTCAATTTTAGTTGTCATTGTAAAATAAATAATAATCCATATCGCTGTCAGTTAGACTTTGGCTTCCTTTTCTCTTCTTAGTTATTTTATAAATGTTATTCTTAATTATTGTGTGTGTTCAAATTGGAGTTTTAATCAACCTCAAACTTCATGAGAGCGAAAGTTTGATTCAACATAGGCCAATGAAACAGTCATTAAAAGAGAAACAAATCACGTTCAATTAAAATTTATTCACATTCAAGTGGCTCAGATGAGAACATTATATCATTCTCATTAATAACAAAATAAGCCTCCAATTCTAAGATTTCTACTACTTTGACTCCTTTTTTAACTAGTACATGTTAATATTTGTTGTATTGAAGAACAAAAGTGACTAATAAATGGGCTCAGCCAACCTATTTTTGCTCCTATTAACGTGTATTAAATAAGAAAAAGGATTAAGTTTTGTTAGAAGAGGGGACAATTCTATGTACTCTGTTTACAGAAAGCCGCCGCACCTAATGGAAGTTATAAAAGTAGCAGTGAAAAAAAAAGCTTAACAGCACACTACGTATACTTTTTTATTTTAAAGCCTTGTGTAACTTTTTTTTTTTTTAATGATGTATAGATTCCAACTGCATCTTTGCTGAATTATCATACACCATAGAATCTGAAGGAAGTCCGTGAGGTGATGAATTGGGAAAACAAGCTCTTCGGAGTTCATTGTAACGAGCGATATCAAAATTCTGAAGCTTCATCAGGCGCTTCTGCTTCGTGCTAAACCGGCTTTGGAAGAAGCCTTCGAATGAAGGCTCTTTCGAGGTCTTGAGGAAGAAGGTATAACCAGCAATGAAGTAACCTGAGGTGACATAGAAGCAAATTGGCTCCATGACATCCCAAGTGAGCTCCCAGAAGGTGAGCCTCATGAATGTAGCTGTTTGAGCCACAAGGAAGCCCAATCCGCACCAGAGCTCTCGTCGTGCTAGTGCTTCGGCTCGTTTGTCGATAGCAGCTTTCTGCATCTCCAATTCTTCAAGCTCTTCCCTTATAGCATCATTTGGAATGACTGATGGTAAGGGAATTAGGCCTTCAATGGCTTTAGCTACCTGAAGTCAAACAATATGAAATACTTGGGTAAAAACTTGTACTACCTAGCATATTTATAGTTAGTTCTACTGGTTCATTGGATGAACTAAGCCGTTTGAAGGTAAAACTTGGTCAGCAGCCACACAAAAATGCAGTATTATATATTAAAAAACCTCTTAGCATTATACTTTAAAAAAACCACAGCTACAAAAAATACAGTATCAAAATTCATAATTTAGAAAGAAGGGCCCCGATAAAAAATGGCCGAGGTGGTTTAGGACCTGTTCTAGGATGAAAATCTTCAATGTTTGAACCCATTAGGTCAGTAATTTAAAAATATAATCAGGAAGTCAGTAAGTTTCTTGGACTAGGGTTAGAGAGAGGACAAATAAAAGGGGTTACACAATATCCAATGACTTCACCCAAAAGGTGAAGGAAAAGAAATAAAGAAAACTTTAGGAAAAGAGCCTTGGCATCAAGAATGGTGTACAACCTATCCATCTAGATAAAATTGAATTACATTCGCATTTTTTACCAAAAAACCATTCGTCCCTTCTTAAAACTTCCAACATTCTATGGTAGTGAATCCTAAAATTAAAGTAAAAACATTGTGAGACCTTCCCTCCACTGTGATCAATCCATGATCAAATTAGACCTTGTTCAAGCTAATATGACAAAGCCTACACATTTTACTTGAGTTCATGTACGATCAGAATCCCTCATATCAAAACAAAGTTTAATGACTTCTCTTCCATCCTAAACTTCGTCTTATCTCTTCCTCTCTCTCTGTTATTTTTCTCATAAGAACGTTTTCTGTAAGATAAACCAAACCCTTCCCGGTTCCGAAGAAAGTTGCCTAAAAAATGTTCCTATCTATGAGTTTCAATCAAACGCAATTCATTTAAATCAGAAATTATGGTCAATTTTTGGTAATTCTAATCGACCCAACTGCCATAACACACACCTCCCTTCCCACTACCCCTAAAAAAACCGACCCCTGGGTGTTCCATATCCATTGTAGCTAGAAAATGTAACAATCTTGTCACTGAATGACTCGAAGGGCGTCTATATGATCCTTCAGAGGAACCACTTTAAACGTTTTAGATCTGGCCTGTTGAAGAAAACAAAAGAACAAAAAGAATAACCAGAAAAGAAGATCAGTTCTCGGTAGTATCCAGGATTAGAACTTTAAAATAAAGATCTCGTGAAAAGAAAAAAACCCAGAACCTATTTGGTAAGCAGCATCAAAATCTGTAGAACTCAAAGACAGAAAGTAACAAAAAAAGATCTCTAATGCAATTTAAAGAGAAGTAAAAAAAAAAAAAAAAAAAAAAAAAAAACAAATCAAGATGGGAAAACAACAAATCACCTGTTCAGGCCTGAGGTACACCACGTTTCCTAAAACAATCACAGTCCCCGATTCATCAAGCATTTGAGCAATCTCAACACCTTGATCAGGATCATCACATCCCTGACTACAAACCCTAACGAATTCCGAGTGCGGAATCCACGATTTCTGAATTTCTCTCAAATTTCTCTTCACCATCTCCATCCGCGCCACCCTGAGCAACTTCCTCGCGTCCTCAACTGTCAAACCATCCTTAACATCGGACCTATCCGGATCCGAAACCAACGTCTCGCAAGCAGGAGGACGAAGGCAATCGAGTCGGATACGATCTGGTGCAATCCCTAGAGATTTAAACTTCTCCGCAATGTTCCCTCCGGCCGCCAATTCCCGAAGCTCCGGCGAAATCGCCGGCTGAGAAACCGCCCTCTTGTGAAGAAAACGACGAAACACGGAATGGTCTCCGGGATCATGAGCAATGTTGGAAGTATTAGTGTTGGGAGGAACACGAACCGCAAGAGAAGATGACGAAATCCGGCATTTGGTGAGGGATTGTGCTGAGATTTTGGATATATTAAAGAGACGCTGTGCTAGGGTTTTCTTGAACGCCATTGAAGAAGAAGAAGAACGCTAAACAGAGAATCGATTGAATGACAGTAACAAGAGAAAGAATCTAGAAATAGAGCTAAAGAAATCAAAAACAACAAAGAACAGAAAGATATTTCCGATCACACTAATGGCTGAGAAAAATCAACGGGCCGCTTCACCACGATCGGCCCTCAATTGCAAACACCCAATTTATAGCTCGCTCCACTGCCTTCCAATTTCGTTTTCGATTAAAAGAAATTAAAAAATAAATTTTTTTGGAAATTGTTTTAAATTTTAATCCAATTATTCAGGAGAGATAAAACCTTCACCAAAAAACTAGGGGAAAAAGACGCGAGAGTTTTGAAAGCGTGAGGTACACGACAAAGGGATTTGTTATATCGCCACGTGGCACTACACGAGATGATTGTATTAAATCTCACGGTATACCACGAAACGATATTTTAGAGATATGTTCACGTGTGGTCATATCTACTTGTATTTATGTACGACCATGTGAATCATCATATACGTGGTTGGCTTACAATACAACCTCTTTATCTTTGGACATGTATGCCACAACTTTTGTATTCAAACCCTCCCTTTGTGTGTTTCTAACTTTCAAATTTAATTCCAATACTCAGTTTATATCTATTTGATTTCAATATCTTTAAAATTGTCTGGATCAATTTTTAAATTTGTGATAATTAAGACCACAATCAGTTTTTTTTTTTTTTTAAAAAAAATTAAATCTATTTTTTTTCTTATTTCTTATCATAATTTGCATCTTTATTAAATACAATTATTGATCTGTTAGCTAAATTCTAAAAATAAAAACAAAATTTTAACTAAAAACTACTATTTTTTAGTTTTCAAATTGTACTATTGGTAAAAAGTAGATAACAAAGAGACAAAAAGAGAAATTTTGAGGTAGAATTAGTGACTATAGAGTAGATTTAATTTTTCAAAACAAAAAATAAAAAATCAAATGATAATCAAGAGAAATCATTCGATAACAAAGAAAGAAAAAATAGTGGTGGGTTAGTTTTCAAAAATAAAAAATAAAAAACCAATTGATTATTGGTGAAATAATTGAATAAATATCTAAACTCATGAATTAAACAAAATCAACCAGATGTTTAAGTCAATAAAAGTTTGAAATCAATAAAACATTTCAACTCAATAAAAAAACTAGAAATGCATGTAATAGGTCAATTAAAGTGCCAAATTCACTGCTATTAGGATCTCCTCGTGAATATTCTGTAGTCTTGCCTATTGCTTCCAAACTTAGGCTACGTTTCATATTGGTTTAGCTAGGATAAAAAGTCATTTGAAAAAAAATCTTTTTAATTATTTTTTTTTGTCAATTGGTAAAATATATTTAAATTAAATCTATAAAAATCACTTTTAAAAACACGCTACGATGACTTTGAAAGCAATTTTTGTCTAACTTTTAGATTCTCCTAAAATCAGTAGAATTTTTAATTAATATTTAGGTTTCAATTTTATTGTTTAAAAAAGATTTATTTTATATATTTATCTTTTCTCATCCAACTTTCTATGTGTTAAATGCATCGTTTTTCTAAAAAAAATATACCATATTATTTTTTTAAAAATAAAACTATTTTCCATAATCTTTAAAAATTAATTTGTAAGAAACAAAATTTATCATATCAAACAAATATTTAAAATTTTAAATTATATAAAAAAAAAATTGATTATAAGTCGATTTTAATTATTATATCTAAAATAAGATTTTTTATTTATTTATTTACCAAACACTCTAACTTACTTTTTAAAGTCTAAGTTGTAATTTACTAAACATAATTTTATTTCTTTTCACAGTCAATTTTTCTAAAAGCACAACTGTCAACAATTATTTTAAAAGTTAAGTTATAAACTCAGCTAGGAAATGCTACGAACGTTTTCTATCCTAATAGAAATTTATTACATAACATGAGATCATCTCAAAATGAAGAATCCATGTATCTCATAAATATTGTGAGCTCTCTTCATTTTCTCAACGTGGAAATTTCAACATGTCTTCTTAAGATCATGTCTCTTTGGGGTTCACGACTCTTGAATCAAGCTGAATATTTTTATTTTTGAATCGAATGTTTGGTAGGACTTAATTGGCTCTCTAACTATATTAGACAATCAAAGATTTTTCATCTCAAAATCAATTGACAATGAGAAGAGTAGTTGAGATATGGTGAAATCGTTAATTTTTAATAAACTATAAGTTTAGAACAATAATGTTGAAACCAATATGACTTTGCTAATTACTAAAAGAAGCAATACCTCGCATGGACTTCCTTTGAAAGCACAGTCTGTGGCCATCTGGACGAAATTGAGCTTGAGCTCGAAGATATTGACATAGTCTTTGATAGTCCTCCGCTCCAAAGGTTGCTCTGCCATGGCATCAAACTTAGGTCTTAAGCTTCTCCTCAAATTACGCCTGGAACTTTGATCTGTCTTTGGATCAAAATGAAGAACACACTAAACAAACAAAAAAGAAAATTTTCACAAAATTGAAAAATAAAAAATGGATTACACCCTAAATTAAGACCAATCAAATTTCTTTAGTATTAGTAGAATCAAAATAAGACTAAGTCTCCGAAAATGATGTTAAAAACTTGACACGAGTAAGTGTAGATGTCGAATTTAGTATAGTAAAATGGTCAAAAGAGTGAGTATCATCCTCTAGAAATTAGCAATTCGATTCTACTAGCTATGAAGAATCTATCCCAATTTTATTTAGGGATTCAACAATTGTTGGTGGTTTTGTAAACATAAAATAAAGAAAACAATAAACAATCGATTAGGAGAATTCACTTAGTTAAAAACGTCTTAGGAGGTTAGATTTCATTTAAAAGTTTGTGGAATCGAGGAATTTTCATTCAATCAATTCAATCTTTAATTCTATTAATTTATCGTCATTCTCATGCACGTTCTAACACTAGTTTAACATGCTAGTTTTAGCGTCTTTGTGAGCGTTGTAACATTCCCTAGAAGAGCAGACTTGTATTTTGACTTCATCTCCATGATCAGTTCATGTTTATGGGCTCTAATAAATACTGTTTAAGTGCATTTTATCGCAAAGATCCAATCTACCTCCCAGTTTAATTCCTACATAATCATCAATTAAAGCGCGTAAAACATTTGAACTAACTTGACTTAAACATAGTTAAGATAAATTTTTTAAAGTGCTATCATTTCTCCCCAAGAGTTTAAAAAGTTTCATTTTTACCCTTGAACTTTGAAATTTATTTCAAGAAATACACTAAAACGTTCATATTTATCCAAAACCATTTCTTTTTTGTTATGAAAATTTATGTGTCGATTGATATGTAAAAAAATAGAAGGCTTACGTGCTATTATTTTACAACTATATAGATGATTAATATCATTGTTATCATTTATTTAATCTCAAAACATATTGCTAAAATCATTTACATAATCAACTTTTATAAATTAACTACCACACCAATTTATGTAAAAACAAATAAGTTACCAAATTATGATTATCAAATAAGTACAAAATAGTATAAAGTACGATGTTTTTAATTTATTGAATCTCAAAAGATATGGTTAAAATTTTTTATCCATTCAATTTTTAGATATCAATTTACCATCTAATACAAATCTTCAAGAGTATATTTTGTAACTAGTTTCCAAGTAAAAATATAATTACTAACATCTGTCAAAATTTAGGAATGTTTGGTATAATTAAAAGAAATTGTAAAATAAACATTCTGTTACCTATTAAAAAAAAGTGCATCAAGTGTGACACCAAAATTTAAGGATAAAAAAAATAGGGAAGGGGAGATAAATGTGGACCAAGTGGAGAAAAATTTAGAAGAGAGAGAAAAGTGAGAAAGGGGAAAGAGATTAGTGGAGGAGGTTGGTTTGCATGTTGTGTACATGTTGCCATTTGGTAGAGTTTTAAACCTTCTTCTTTTCCAAAATAACAAACTAATTTTTTTATATATTTAAATTATTTTTTTACGAAAACGATAATTAAAGAACACAAAAAAGAATGTAGAGATAGAAAAGATTGACACACAGATATACATAACAGCGTGTTAGCTACTTCCACGGATAGATGGAGAACAATATTATTTGAGAGAATGTTTTCAAAAATTACATCAAAACGGCGTCTCTAAGGTTAGAGAGTTTATATAGCGCACTACTTAATTGTTCGAAGCGTCAACAAACAAACAGATTGAAGGCATTTCAATAATTTTATATAGAGATCAAACCTCCTATTTCCAACAAATTAGTGGTACAAATTCATATCAATGGAAGAAGTTAATACATTTTTATTATATAATAAGTTGTAAATATATTCTTGTGTATTCAGTAATTTTTTTTTACAAATATTTTCTTATAAAAAGTGCTACAATGATTGATATGTATTATGCAATTTTCTTTGTTATCTTCGAAATTATTTTTGATATGCTTGGATTGTTTAAATAGAAAGTTCTCGACTTTGAATTTGATATCATTAAATTATTTGAACCAAAGGTCAATATTTTAAATTTTGATGATTTTGTAGAATTAGGTATTGGTTTGAATTTGCTATCAATCCATTTATTATTGTTGATTGAGTATATTTCAAAAAAAAAAAAAAAAAAAAAAAACAATGTTTATAATGTTTGAATTTTACATTCTTGATATATTGGTGAGATAGATTTTTATTAAAGGAAAAACATATTTTTGGCCACAGAAAATTTACAGTACAATAGTTGATGAAATGTGGGGTTTTGATACTAACAAATATAAACTCTACACTTAGACATGGAGGTGAAGAGAGAGAGAATGGGAAAGAGTGGAAAAAATGACGTACTATTAAAATTTGTCATTCTAACATGAAACTTCATTTTTTATTAGTTAACAAATAGTCCAATTGGTTTAGAAATTATTTAGAATTATTTTTCAAATCTTGAGAACTAAACTATCTGATAGTACCAAAAATGTGCTATCTTGTTCCGTTTAATTCAAGATCGTTACTTATTTTTATGGATTTATTTAATGATTTTACAAGTATCGAATATCAAAGAGGTAAAAATCAAGTGTTAAGGAGAAAACAGAGTTAAAACATATCAATTTGGAGCCATAAAAAGCAATTAGGCAAAAAAAAAGACAAAAATTACACAACTGCTACTGAGGTAGAGCGCCTAGGCACTGGTCGACATTGTATGCAGCGATAAAACCAATGGGCATTGAATTTCAACATCGTCTTGGCTCTATCTATCCCGTAGCACTGTGACGCTGCAAGCGAATATAAAATCTGTACCTAGATTTTTAGGTCAGATCTTTTGATCAAGGTGGCTGCTTTGGGTAAATGACCACTCCATTTTTTCGACCTCTAATCTACATTAGTAGATTTTAGAGTTCCATCTTCTTTCTGTAACCAAGTCAACTGGTGACAGGTTTTGGCGATATTCCCCCAGCGGACTACTAAAATTTGTTTTCTAGCTTAGGAGTAGGGAAAAACCCAGATCGATTGCGAGATTTTCTTCTTCATAATTTATATCTATTTTTTTTTCGGATTTTCGTCTTAATTAAATTGATTATTGGTCATATTATCATGGATTTTCTGACAAACTCTTCTTGTTTGTATGATTGGAAGTTTTTGGTTAACTTATAATACGTGACATATAATTGTATGTTAATCTCTAAGAAGCAAAAGGTTAGAATATCTTGTGTAATTGTAAGTCGATGACAATTAGCATTGTGTAATCAACCGAGAGGAAACAATGTTAAATTTTTAATTAGGTGTTTCCTATTGGAAATTTATCCCCGTGACCTCTAAAGCGTAATGCGGTTAGTTCAATTTGTTAGTATGCATTTTATCTAATTTAGTTAGCTAATTAGATAACTCGGATCATTGGCTAGCATTTCTAATCAATTGGACTAGATATAGGCAAGAAGTTAAAATCAATATTCTTGAGAGTCTATGATCAATTGTACAAGTGAGTGGATCCTATTTCTTAGGCTAGACGGTCTATTTTATTTACTTTAGCTAGAGACTTAACTTGTTTGAAACTAATCTTCGTGTTTCTTTGCGGATTGACTCAATCTTGCCACTTATACTACTTAGTAATATAAGTAGTATTGATCAGTATAATATAAATTTTATTTGATTGATCAATTACGGGCGACAATAAAAGACTATATTAGTGTCACTTTTGAAACTTCAGGGATGAAATAGATACTAAACTCAAATTTTAGGAACCAAAAGCACATCTTACTTTTCTTTAATGTTCTTATATAGAATATTAATTTTATTTTATTATTTTTTTATAAATGTTTCAATGTTTGTTTCAAAATAAAATCTTTGGTATTTGAAATTATTTTTGAAAACTTTTGTTAATTACATATTTATTGATGGTTGAAATTATTATAAATTAGTTCTTGCTATTAGAATGTGAAGCCAAGTTGTATATGTGTATATATATATTGAATTGTTGCATCTCTTGATGACTAAGATTGTGGAGCTTGAAAGATCTCAAATTGTTTTGTTTTATTATTCATTGGATGATCATTGAACTTGATTTCAATTATTTATCGACATTAATTTATAAAAGAGTTGTTAACAATTCTTTTCCAAATTAATGTCAATAAATAATTGAAAAGACTTCATAACAATTCTTTCATAAATTCAAAATATTTTCAAATTAAAAGATTTAATACCAATTGTACGAATGGAACTCAAACAATAAACTAAAAATATTTTTATTTTGTTATTTGAGTTCCATTCTTACAATTGATATTAAGGCTTTTAATTCAAAAATATTTTGAGTTTGATTTAATGCTTTATGAGTTTTATTGTCAATTCTTAATTTGTTTATAAAATGTATGCTTTGATGATTTAGTTTTCAAAGGTTCTCACGTGTTGGCGTTAATAATTTGTTAAGTTTCTTTATTAAGGGAAGTATTTGAAATTATTTATTCTCTTGAATCTCTATTGTGACGTATTTGAATCGTATTTTTTCTTTCACATTGGGTACCTTTTATTTTTTACCTTTTAGGTGAAATTGCTCTAAATTAAATTTGAGTTCATGCCCAAATTCCATGTATTTGATCATTTATGTATCCTTTTTTATTTTAATTTTTATTGTTATACCTAGAGTTAAAGACAAATTCACTTGTCTGATGTTTAGTTGTTCCCAACTAGCCCCTCAACAGAATCTGTTAAAGAAGCAAAAGTACAATTAATAAGATTAAAATTAGATAACCAACAATTAGTTACTTCAACTAGTACCGCTGATCAGTCTTACCTCTTGTGTATTATTAAGAAGCTTTCGCTAAAACATAGAAGAACGGATGATGATGTAAAAGAAACTATTGATAGCTAGAGAAAGAGACTTATCTATATAACCTTGTTCTTGAAGAACTAATGAAAATATTTTGGTGACTTCACAGTGGATGTAAACATCATGTTGAACCACTTTATTCCTGGTTGTATTCTCTTCATTTTTTATCCTTTTACTGGTTTTTGGATGATCTTCTTCTTCGTCCTCAGCATCAAAGGTAAGCCCTAAAATTACATCTCTTTTCTTTCTCTCAATCGCATGAAAAATAGAACAAAAGAAGAAAATGAGCTGATGTCTATAAACCTGGGTTTTAACAAAAGGGTTATATTTGTGGAGAAAGAAATAGACTACACGTGGTTTGTTTTTGCAGTAAATAAAGACATTTTTATATTTAAGAACTAGTATCAGAGCCTTAGAAAAAGGAACGAAGCAAAATTACTAACACAAAGTTTGAAATTGAAAAATTCAATAGGAATGGTGATTTTACTCTTTGGGCGAAAAGGATCACTGCCATTCTTGGATCACTGAAGACTTTGAAGGCCTTAGAAGGACCCAAAAACACTCCCTGCAACTCTGAGTAAAGAAGAAAAAGATACCAGTGAAGAAACTACTTACAGAACACTCATTCTCAACATCACTGACACTATGCTAAGACGGGTGATTTGTGAGACCAGTGCTTTTGATATTGGAGACCAGTGCTACTTATAGAATTGTTGTTAGGCCTTCTGCTTACTAACAATTCCGATAAGATTTTGACACGTTTCCCAACAAAAAAAGATTACATGATTAAAAAATTTCAAAATGTGACCGACAAGACAGGACCCCTGACTGGCAAAATATCTTTTGGAATCTTTCTTTTTGAAAAGAAAAGATTACGATATGATCTTGGTGGGATAGGACCCCACTTGAGCTTATCTTATCCTAAAAGAAATAATGCAATAATACAAACAAACAGTAAAGCAATAATAATAAATAAAGATAGATGGGATATGTCAGCAATATCTTTGAGCGCGCCGGATAAGATCTTCAAGTGATAACCATTGCTGATGTCACCCAGTTTCTTCTGAATGGCCTGGATTGGAACGACTATTACATATATCTACCGTATCAACTCTTTTGAGACTACGATCCAGGGTCTTACTTCTTCCGCTACCCCACCTACTTTTACTGCCCAACGTAATCCTTATGAGTTAATGTGATATTATAGTCATTTCTCTTATAGTGATTTGTCCGAGATTTCCAATCTTTCAACTAACCACTATGGCCAGTGGTTGGTTAGTCCACTCCAGGAACATACTATCTCCACCATCTTCATCTCAAATGTAGGTATCTCCTAAACGATGATGATAATTGCAGACTGGTTACACACATATGTACAAAAGCGATTTAAATAATTTACATAAATTTAAATAATAATTTGAGTAACCATTTTTAGACTAATTTGGTTTTGAGTCTAAAAACGGGTCATTGATGTCGTAATCGACGAAGGGGTCGTAGTCATCTTCGTCGTCTTCAGCTTCATTGTTCACAGATGCAGAAGAATTTGCATCTTCTTGAGTTTCGTCAGGGTCTAATAATTGCCTGACAACTGTATTGAGTACTGAAGTAAAATCAGCATGTGATCCTGCTCCAGCTAGAGAACTCATAATTGAATTCTTTGTCAAAGTGAATTGTTCATCTTTTTGGCGAGATAAGACTTGTAGATGAACATTGGCTTTGAACCAATCCTTCAACTTTGACGCTTCTAGGTGGGAGTAATCATATTTTTCCCACCATTTGATTCTTAATACCTTGCTTAAGGCTTTGAAGTTTCCGTATGGACCTAGTTGGAAATTCCAACAAAAGATCCACAGAATTTGAAAGTATAGCGCGAATCTAAACGTCTTTGAGAGTGGAGACGCATAGATGCTGGTTTGAAAGAGGTGGTAAGACCTTTGGACTTCCACAGGAAAGATTTCTTCAGATAATCCAAAGTAGTTCCACCATGATTGAAACCAATTTAGGAAGTGCATTTTGTAAGTTTGCTTACAGAATGTCACAAACCAGGGATGGTTATAAGCTTGATACCATGCACGCATATAGCCACGGTATGTGTATGTTTGTGGTTTAAAAGGTTTCGAGAATTTCTTTGCCACAAACATCCATCGATTCCAATAGGATGGTGTTAGCACTTTGAAAATTCTCAGCTTTGAGTATACAATTTTTGAGGGATCTGAACGATTCGGAACATGAGTAATCTCTACGAACTTGGTATCTACCAAGATGAATTCGTAGAACGTTCTCGTTTTTGATACATCCTCAGGAAGATAATTGAATCCATGAGGGAATATTTGAGAGTAGACTTCCTGAATGGATGGTCCATCGAATTCTGGCTCGATCGTTAGATCAACCATTGTAGTCTTTGTGAAGTATCCCGAAATTGGTGGCCTTGGTTGGAAAACTCTTGGCTTCACCACCTAGGAGAATGTTGACAGATTTTTTGGGATTAAAGCTGAAGATGACCTCGTAGGTCTCTTATTTGAACTGCTTACTCCCGTGGGAGTAACAGTGTATTTGAGGGTTGTGGAGGCAGGCTTATTGAGCCTGACTGTATTGAGAGTGCCTTTTGAGCACTGCCTTGACGTCTTCTGAACATGACTTCAAAATCAGTGTCCACTGCATAGTTATCTGCACTCATAGGAGATGGTACAGAAGATTGAGACACGGGCTGTTTGCCCTTTGAGCTACTAGCTTTGGAGAAGCAAGCTTGGATGTTCTGTGATGGCGGAGGCCGCCTTGGTGACCGCGGACGACCCGGGGGTTCCATGGGTTTCTAGGGAATTACAAGGGAATCTTAGCAAGGTTTTTGCTTGAGAGGTGCTCTCTGCTTAGATAATCTGCAAGAGAGTTCTCTGTGCCTTTTATAGGCTCAATTTAAAAATCAAAGCAGGATAAGATTGCTTGCCACCTTGCAAAGATTTGTTTTGACACAAGATTCTTCACATCTTTTTCAAAGATGTATTTACTGGCCTTTGAATCTGTTCTCACAAGAAAATCTTTGTTGATAAGATCTCCTTGGAACTTTTGAACGTAATTTACTATTGTGAAAATCTCCTTTTTCACAGTGGAATAGTTCTTTTGAGTATCGTTCCAGACTCCAGAATAGCAACGGACTACTTTTTCTTTTCCATTAATTTCTTGTTTGAGAATGCCGCCGTAACCAATGTCAGATGCATCGGTTTCCACAATTGGATAAGCTTTTTCATCCATTAGCGACAAGCATGAGATGCCTTTTGCTAAAGCTTTTATTGATTGGACCGCTCGAGTATGCTTGTCCATCCATGGCTTTGGATTCTTTTTCAACCTGTCCTAAAGTGGGAGACAAATAATACAGAGGTCTTTAATAAAGTCTCCAATATAATTTACACATCCAAGAAAGCACTGGAGCTGTGTCTTGTCTTGAATAGTGTTTGGAAATTTATCCACGAAGTATAGCGATCGTTGAATTGGTTTGATTATTCCTTGATTAATATCATAACCAAGAAATCTAATTTTTGTTTGAAACAATTTGATATTTGGTAAAGAGACCATAAGACCATTTGTCTTAATGATGTTGACAAATACTTGCAAGTGCTTAAAGTGTTGTTCAACTGTATTTGAGAATACCAAGACATCATCGATATAGACGATGGTGAAATCCTGATATTTGTTGAATATGTCATTCATGACATTTTGGAACTCCGAAGGAGAATTCTTTAATCGAAAGGGCATGAAATTCCATTGTATTGCCCGAATGGGACGTTGAAAGCTGTTTTATATCTGTCCTTTGTTGATATTTGGATTTGCCAAAATCCTGATTTCATATCGAACTTTGAGAAAACCTTGGCTGAGGTTATTCTTTTTAATAAATCTTGTCGATTAGGAATTGGATACCTAATCCATTTGAGAGCCTTGTTAAGGGGTTTATAGTTGATCACCAATCTTGGAACTCCTCGTTCCTTTTCGGCTTGATTATTGACGTAAAAGGCCGCACATGACCATGAGATTTTTGATGGACTAATAAGCCCTTTTCAGAGGAGCTCATCAATTTCTGGCTTGTAGATTTTGATCAGGTCTTTTGACATTTAAATGGGCCTGGCCTTCGTGGGAATTTGCATTTCGTCAAATCCATCAACATATGGGAGCTCAACTATATGCCTTTTACGAGCCCAAAATGCATTTGGAATGTCCGAGCAAATTTTGGTTTCCATTTTCTCTAGCAAATGCTGGATTTTCTTCTGAGCTGTAGGGCTAGTAATTTGGTCGACAACCTTTTTGTTCTGAATGTTGTCTTGAAGAAACTCGATTTGCTTTTCTTTCTTAGAAATCCTATTGATAAACTGCTGGATTTCTTCTTCAATATTTGAAATGTACTTAGGAGTTATCGGATGATAGAACTCAAAAGTTATTGTTTTTTCAAATTTTTGAGATGATAATCCTTTCTCAGAAACATGAAAAGGGTATAATTGAGTAAGGAAAGGTGTTCCCAAGATAACTTCCTCTGATAAGTCTTTGACTAGGAGGAAAGTGTTAACGAAACACACATCTCCTTTGCAAATATGCTCCTTTGGTAATTTATAATTAATGTGAAGTCTCTGGTTGTTGGCTCCTCTCAGGACTTCCATTGTTTTTTCAAAATACCTTGATGGTATTAATCCTTCTTGAATGACATTTTGATCTGCTTCAGAATCCAGTAAGGCAATTGTTTCGAACTTGAAATCCTGGATCTTAATAGTGACCTTAGATAACCATTTTTGGTTGTAGACTTTACTGATATAGTTAATTCCTTCTACGTCATCCTTTTGAACTCCTGAAGTTTCTCCTGGAGGAATTACATTTGAGGACTGTTGTTGGAAATTGCTGAATGCATTTTCTAGAATTGATAGTCGCTGCTTATTGATTGCAACTTCCCTTTTGAGTTTCTTGACTTCCATATGGAGGTCAGAAGCTCTTGCGGGTTTTTGGAATGATTCATTATTGACCCGATTGAGTATTTCCTGAAAGGAATAATGAATTGGTTCCAAGACTTGAGGCTTCGAGCTTTGTCTTTCTAAAGACTCTCGGAGCTTTAGGTGGATCGTTTTCCGAGATATTTCATCTGGAAGCTCTTCTATCAAATCAAGTAGGTTTTCTTGATCTCTTGTTAGAACATTGATACATCTTGTGCAAGGGACAACTTCTTCAGAAAATTGAAAGGAATCGGAAGAGTATCCTTCAGAGGAGGAATCTCCAATAACTTCATTGATTATTCCCTCAAAAGATGATTCTTCTGAAATAGAGGTTTCATCTTCAGACTGAATGGCAAAGAGAAGAGATTTTTTTAGGCCATCGTCAATCTTTATGTTGTTGATTTTCTTTATCAAGGGGCATTTGTTAGCATAGTGTCCCTATTTGTTGCAGCGAAAACAAGTAGTTCCTTTTTTCTAGGAATACTTCTTGTTTTTATTGTAGTACTTCCTTTTTTGAGGTTTTTCCTCGTCCTTTGTTCTCTGACCTTTGTTATAATGTTTCTTTGAAAATTTTTTCTTTTTCTTTGAAGGCGGTAGATCTTGTTCAACACCGTATTGTTTGCAGAAAGTCCATAGTTTCTTTCGATAATCTGCATCTTTGATGATTCTTTGATTATGCTTGTTGTGTTTACAAAGACTTAAGCATAAGGCTTGAATGTTACTGGTATTAGCTCCATAAGTGAGAGAATTCCAGTTGATTTGATTTCCTTCGAATATTTCAGACATCTTCTGATAGAATTTTTCAGCGATATAAGGAGGTAATCCTTCCATGAACTTTCGTTTCCAGATTTCATCCCCGCAAGATGTAAGGTTTTAAGGCGTGCCATAAAAACGTCTTTGTACCATTTGAAATCGCTCATTTTCCTACAACACATCTTGAGGAGTGCTTTAGTGGCTTGATTACTGTAGATGACTGCCCGTCCTACAAAATGTTTCATTGCAGTGTATACTAATGAGTTAATCATATCTGGTTCATTTTGCATTATCTCCATTGGGGCTATTCCTGCTCCTGAATTTCCTTCTTGTTTTTCTGCAACCGTTTTTGTGGCGGTTAGGATAGTCTGCCTTTCTTGTTCAGAAAGTTGATTGTGCCACCAGATTCTCAGATTTCTTGTGAATCTTGAAACCAGAATATGAGCTGTGCTTAAGACAGGTTTTCTAGTGCTATATGCGGTAGAAGCTAGAAGAATCTCTTGGAAAATATTCATCATTTGCTGATCGAAACATCCATCAATATTCCAGCTTATAATGGAGGTTCCATCATAGGTCTTTTGATCTGGACGAAAATCATCCCATCCTAGATCTGGAGGAGAGGGTTTCGCATAATGATTCTTCATTTTCATGCTATAAGAGACTACGGGAAGAATGTTTGTATAAGAGGTAGATGCCTCTTTGGACTCCCTTATCATATTAACAGCTTTTGAGACTTCAGTTTCTTTTGAAGAATCTGCTTCTCCTTTGTCAATCTTGAATGCTGATAACTTCTTGTTAATCTCAGCTAGAAGTTCCTCTGGATTTCCTTTCAGGTCTCCAATAGGAAAGGTATTTGGTTGGAAGATTGGTCGGTTTGGATCAATCTTTGGTATGCCATTTAGACTTGGTCTTTGACTTGGGGCTGCTTTTTGATCTTTTATTTTCTCAATTGTCTGAGATAGGGTTGTTAACATCTTGTTTGAATAATTCAGTTGATGCTGAATGTTTTTGATTTCTCGTACTCTGACCTTTGAGACCTTTTCTTCATCGATGGTTTTGTAAAGAGAAGATACCATCTTGATGGCTGGGACTACCAGATGAGGAAAATAAGATTCTTCTTCAGGAGGATAATCTGTAGCTATCTCTTTTCCACTAGTTGTAACCCAAGTGGGACTTTGTTTGAGAGTGAGACAACGACGTTCTGCCGCTTCGTCTCTTTCTTTCATTCTCTTGAAGAATTCTGCTTTTAGGATGAAAGTTCATCTGGTCTCCTTTGGTTGAGATATATAGAGATCTATATATTGACTGTACTTTCGCTCGTATCTTTGCTCAGGAGTTTCATACGTCGATAGTACATTAATTTGGTTGTAAATTGGCTCCGATCTTCTTTCCATGTCGGATTGGGTAGGAGATAAGGAACTTTCGTCCCATTCATAATGAATTTCTAGAATAGATCTATCAAAATCCACGAATGTTCTCATTAACCTAGATCTGGGGATAGATCTGGAAGTGTTGCTAGTTGGCCGTGTTTCGGAAAAAGTGCTTGGCCTACTACTCATAATTTCTTGAATTCTGGGATATCTTGGTTCTGAATAGAAATGAACTTCAACATCCCCATTATGGTGCTCAGTGATTGTAGCATCCTCACTTTTTTTTTGTAACAGAAGTATTTGCTCCTGGAATTCTCCAAACTGGATTTTGCATGAGTTCATTCCATTGTAGAAGCTTTGGGATAGTCATAGAGGATTTATTTATATTGACTTCCATAAGCATAGTGCTTCCCTTACGAGATATTCTTAAGGCTCTTGGTGATACATTAGTACGCATCTGTTTGAAATAAATACGATAGCAGACGGCAAACGACAGGGATCCGTCTTTTAATTCGAGGCCTTGAGAATGGACATCGAGACTAAGGGCATCTCGGAGATTTGTGTCTTGAAGAGAGATAGTAAATCTTGTTTGCAAGTGAAGTAAACCGGACCTCTTTCAAGGTTTGATTGGACGATTCCCAAAATAGAGTGTGAGAATCGAAGATGTTGTTTATCTCTGAGAGCAAGATAGACTGGGACGTCTAATCTTTCTCTGAATAGAGGTCTAAGGGCAACTTGAACATATCCGATGTGTAGGTATTTGTATTTATTTATAGCTTTCTCTATAAATTTTCTTGGAAGAAGGCTGATTTCGGTAAATTCATCCTTCATTGCGAGTTTTTCTCGGTGATGACAATTATGTCAGTCTAAGAAAAATTGAAGTTGTTGATATTGTAGATCAATCTTGGATCCACCTTAGGAATGGTCCAATTTTTGAGATGATCTTCAACCTTAGCAATTTCTGCTTCGATTGTATTGTATTTTTGAATGATACTTAGCAGATCATCAATACTTTGAGGTTCTTTGGATTGAAAGGAAGAGGCTGTATTGTCGAGAATCATTTGGGGACGAGAGATTTTAGAGAGAAGTTTAGATAGCATGGGGAGGGAGAGAGCGAACCTGGGGAGTTTTGAAGCAATCTGTCAAAACTTTCTTAAAAAATGTGACAAAAGTAATGATATTAAGCTAACATTGAAACAAATTAGAATCTTCAATCGATCGATCTTTAATCTTTGTAAGACTTAAACGAATATATCATAGTTTGTGATAATTTTTATTCCACCATCAAGGTTAACCACGCCTTCTTTCGGAAAGAATACCAATTAATCACTAAATATGATATACCTTTTAGCCTTTCAAGGATAAGAGAGACTTCTGATTCAAATTTCTTGGAATGTTAGTTTAATATCATGACTAAAAGCCGTACCTTTGAAGATAATCTTAACTTTCATGCTTCATTTCCCCCAGGGCTCTAGAGAGAGGGACTACTCCATAGAGAGAGAAATAGAAGAAAAGTTGAGCTTGAAGGCTCTGATACCATTGATGGTATTAATGCTTCTTGAATGACATTTTGATCTGCTCCAGAATCCAGTAAGGCAACTATTGGAAACCTTCTGCCTACTAACATTCCGTCAAAATTGTTGTTCTCTGATACCATTGATGGTTGAGATCGGTGCTACTTATAGAATTGTTGTTAGGCCTTCTGCCTACTAACAATTCCGATAAGATTTTGACACGCATCCCAACAAAAAAAGATTACATGATTGAAAATTTTCAAAATGTGGCCGACAAGACAGAACCCCTGACTGGTAAAATATCTTTTAGAATCTTTGTTTTTGAAAAGAAAAGATTACGATAAGATCTTGGTGGGACAGGACCCTCACTTGATCTTATCTTATCCTAAAAGAAATAATGCAATAATACAAACAAACAGTAAATCAATAATAATAAATAAAGATAGATGGGATATGTCTGCAATATCTTCGAGCGTGCCGGATAAGATCTTCAAGTAATAACCATTGATGATGTCACCCAGTTTCTTCTGAATGGCCTGGATTGGAACGACTATTACATATATCTACCGTATCAACTCTTTTGGGACTACGATCCAGGGTCTTACTTCTTCGGCTACCCCGCCTACTTTGACTATCCAACGTAATCCTTATGAGTTAATGGGATATTATAGTCATTTCTCTTATAGTGATCTGTCCAAGATTTCCAATCTTTCAACAAACCACTATGGCCGGTGGTTGGTTAGTCCACTCCAGGAACATACTATCTCCATCATCTTCATCTCAAATGTAGGTATCTCCTAAACGATGATGATAATTGCAGACTGGTTACATACATATGTACAAAAGCGATTTAAATAATTTACATAAATTTAAATAATAATTTGAGTAACCATTTTTAGACTAATTTTGTTTTGAGTCTATAAACGGGTCATTGATGTCGTAATCGACGAAGGGGTCGTAGTCAGCATGTGATCTTGCTCCAGCTAGAGAACTCATAATTGAATTCCTTGTCAAAGTGAATTGTTCATCTTCTTGGTGAGATAAGACCTGTAGATGAACATTGGCTTTGAAACAATCCTTCAACTTTGACGCTTCTAGGTGGGAGTAATCATATTTTTCCCACATTTGATTCTTAATACCTTGCTTAAGGCTTTGAAGTTTCCGTATGAACCTAGTTGGAAATTCCAACAAAAGATCCACAGAATTTGAAAGTATAGCGCGAATCTAAACGTCTTTGAGAGTGGAGACGCATAGATGCTGGTTTGAAAGAGGTGGTAAGACCTTTGGACTTCCACAGGAAAGATTTCTTCAGATAATCCAAAGTAGTTCCACCATGATTGAAACCAATTTAGGAAGTGCATTTTGTAAGTTTGCTTACAGAATGTCACAAACCAGGAATGGTTGTAAGCTTGATACCATGCACGCATATAGCCACGGTATGTGTATGTTTGTGGTTTAAAAGGTTTCGAGAATTTCTTTGCCACAAACATCCATCGATTCCAATAGGATGGTGTTAGCACTTTGAAAATTCTCAGCTTTGAGTATACAATTTTTGAGGGATCTGAACGATTCGGAACATGAGTAATCTCTACGAACTTGGTATCTACCAAGATGAATTCGTAGAACGTTCTCATTTTTGATACATCCTCAGGAAGATAATTGAATCCATGAGGGAATATTTGAGAGTAGACTTCCTGAATGGATGGTCCATCGAATTCTGGCTCGATCGTTAGATCAACCATTGTAGTCTTTGTGAAGTATCCCGAAATTGGTGGCCTTGGTTGGAAAACTCTTGGCTTCACCACCTAGAAGAATGTTGACAGATTTTTTGGGAGTAAAGCTGAAGATGACCTCGTAGGTCTCTTATTTGAACTGCTTACTCCCGTGGGAGTAACAGTGTATTTGAGGGTTGTGGAGGCAGGCTTATTGAGCTTGACTGTATTGAGAGTGCCTTTTTGGCACTGCCTTGACGTCTTCTGAAAACGACTTTAAAATCAGTGTCCATTGCGTAGTTATCTGCACTCATAGGAGATGGTACAGAAGATTTAGACACGGGCTGTTTGCCCTTTGAGCTACTAGCTTTGGACGAGCTAGCTTCGATGTTCTGTGATGGCGTAGTCCGCCTTGGTGGCCGGGATGGCCCGGGGGTTCCATGGGTTTCTAGGGAATTACGAGGGATATTTCTTTCTTTCTTAGGAAGGTTTTTACTCTAGAGGTGCTTTCTGCTTAGATAATCTGCAAGAGAGTTCTCTGTGCCTTTTATAGGCTCAATTTTGAAATCAAAGTAGGATAAGATTGCTTGCCACCTTGCAAAGATTTGTTTTCACACAAGATTCTTCACATCTTTTTCAAAGATGTATTTACTAGCCTTTGAATCTGTTCTCACCAGAAAATCTTTGTTGATAAGATCTCCTTTGAATTTTGAACGCAATTTACTATTGAGAGAATCTCCTTTTTTACAGTGGAATAGTTCTTTTGATTATCGTTCCAGACTCCAAAATAGTAACAGACTACTGTTTCTTTTCCGTTTATTTCTTGTTTGAGAATGCCGCCGTAACCAATGTCAGATGCATCGATTTCCACAATTGGATAAGCTTTTTCATCCATTAGTGACAAGCATGGGATGCCGTTTGCTAAAGCTTTTATTGATTGGACCGCTCGAGTATGCTCGTCCGTCCATGACTTTAGATTCTTTTTCAATCTGTCATAAAGTAGGAGGCAGATAATACAGAGGTCTTTAATAAAGTCTCCAATATAATTTACACATCCAATAAAGCGCTGGAGCTGTGTCTTGTCTTGAATAGTGTCTGGAAACTTATCCACGAAGTCTAGCAATCGTGGGATTGGTTTGATTATTCCTTGATTAATATCATAAACAAGAAATTTAATTTTTGTTTGAAACAATTTGATCTTTGGTAAAGAGACCATATGACCATTTGTCTTAATGATGTTGAAAAATACTTGGAAGTGCTTAAAGTGTTGTTCAACTGTATTTGAGAATACCAAGACATCATCGATATAGAAGATGGTGAAATCCTGATATTTGTTGAATATGTCATTCATGACATTTCAGAACTCCGAAGGAGAATTCTTTAATCCAAAGGGCATGACATTCCATTGTATTGCCCGAATGGGACGTTGAAAGCTGTTTTATATCTGTCCTTTGTTGATATTTGGATTTGCCAAAATCCGGATTTCATATCGAATTTAATAAAACCTTGGTTGAGGTTATTCTTTTTAATAAATCTTGTCGATTAGGAATTGGATACCTAATACATTTGAGAGCCTTGTTAAGGGGCTTATAGTTGATCACCAATCTTGGAACTCCTCATTCTTTTTCGGCTTGATTATTGACGTAAAAGGCCGCACATGACCATGGGCTTTTTGATGGACTGATAAGCCCTTTTCGGAGGAGCTCATCAATTTCTGGCTTGCAAATTTTGGTAAGGTTTTTTGACATTTGAATGGGCCTGGCCTTCTTGGGAATTTGCGTTTCGTCAAATCCATCAGCATATGGGAGCTCGACTATATGCCTTTTGCGAGCCCAAAATGCATTTGGAATGTCCGAGCAAATTTTGGTTTCCATTTTCTCTAGTAAATGCTAGATTTTCTTGTGAACTGTAGGTCTAGTAATTTGGTCGGCAACCTTTTTGTTCTGAATGTCGTCTTGAAGAAACTCGATTTGCTTTTCTTTCTTAGAAATCCTATTGATAAACTACTGGATTTCTTCTTCAATATTTGAAATGTACTTAGGAGTTATCGGATGATAGAACTCAAAAGTTATTGTTTTTTCAAATTTTTGAGATGATAATCCTTTCTCAGAAACATGAAAAGGGTATAATTGAGTAAGGAAGGGTGTTTCCAAGATAATAACTTTCTTTGATAAGTCTTTGACCTCTAGAGCGTTATGCGTTTAGTTCAATTTGTTAGTATGCATTTTATCTAATTTAATTAGCTAATTAAATAACTCGGACCATTGGCTAGCATTTCTAATCAATTGGGCCAGACATAGGCAAGAAGTTAAAATCAATATTCTTGAGAGTCTATGATCAATTGTACAAGTGAGTGGATCCTATTTCTTAGGCTAGACGGTCTATTTTATTTACTTTAGCTAGAGACTTAACTTATTTGAAACTAATCTTTGTGTTTCTTTGCGGATTGACTCGATCTTGCCACTTATACTACTTAGTAGTATATATAAGTATAATATAAAT
The DNA here is from genome assembly GCF_027475165.1 of Benincasa hispida. NCBI lineage: Eukaryota > Viridiplantae > Streptophyta > Magnoliopsida > Cucurbitales > Cucurbitaceae > Benincasa > Benincasa hispida. The sequence continues at coordinate 59,196,475 of NC_143487.1, read as the reverse complement.
TTTATTTGATTGATGATCATTTACGGGCGACAATAAAAGACTATATTAGTGTCACTTTTGAAACTTCATGGATGAAATAGACACTAAACTCAACTTTTAGGAACCAAAAGCACATCTTACTTTTCTTTAATGTTCTTATATAGAATATTAATTTTATTTTAATATTTTTTTATAAATAGTTTCAATGTTTGTTTCAAAATAAAATTTTTGGTGTTTGAAATTATTTTTGAAAATTTTTGTTAATTACTTATTTATTGATGGTTGAAATTATTATAAATTAGTTCTTGCTATTATAATGTGAAGCCAAGTTGTATATGTGTATATATATATTGAATTGTTGCATCTCTTGACGACTAAGATTGTGGAGCTTGAGAGATCTCAAATTTTTTTGTTTTATTATTCATTGGATGATCATTGAACTTGATTTCAATTATTTATCTGACATTAATTTATAAAAGAATTGTTAACAATTCTTTTCCAAATTAATGTCAATAAATAATTGAAAAGACTTCATAACAATTCTTTCACAAATTCAAAATATTTTCAAATTAAAAGACTTAATACCCATTGTACGAATGGAACTCAAATAATAATCTAAAAATATTTTTATTTTGTTATTTGAGTTCCATTCTTACAATTGATATTAAGTCTTTTAATTCAAAAATATTTTGAGTTTGATTTAATGCTTTATGAGTTTCATTGTCAATTCTTAATTTGTTTATAAAATGTATGCTTTGATGATTTTGTTTTCAAAGGTTCTTATGTGTTGGCGTTAATAATTTGTTAAGTTTCTTTATTAAGGGAAGTATTTGAAATTATTTATTCTCTTGAATCTCTATTGTGACGTATTTGAATCATATTTTTTCTTTCACATTGGGTACCTTTTATTTTTTACCTTTTAGGTGAAATTTCTCTAAATTAAATTTGAGTTCATGCCCAAATTCCATGTATTTGATCATTTATGTATCCTTTTTTTTTATTCTTATTGTTATACCTAGAGTTAAAAACAAATTCACTTGTCTGATGTTTAGTTGTTCCCAACTAGCCCCTCAACAGAATCTGTTAAAGAAGCAAAAGTACAATTAATAAGATTAAAATTAGATAACCAACAATTAGTTACTTCAACTAGTACCGCTGATCAGTCTTACCTCTTGTGTATTATTAAGAAGCTTTCACTAAAACATAGAAGAACGGATGATGATGTAAAAGAAACTATTGATAGCTAGAGAAAGAGACCTATCTATATAACCTTGTTCTTGAAGAACTAATGAAAATATTTTGGCGACTTCATAGTGGATGTAAGCATCATGCTGAACCACTTTAATCCTGGTTGTATTCTCTTCATTTTTTATCCTTTTACTGGCTTTTAGACGATCTCTTCTTCCTCCTCAGCATCAAAGGTAAGCCCTAAATTTACCTCTCTTCTTTCTCTCAATCGCATGCAAAATAGAACAAAAGAAGAAAATGAGCTGATGTCTGTAAACCTGGGTTTTAACAAAAGGGTTATATTTGTGGAGAAAGAAATAGACTACACGTGGTTTGTTTTTGCATTTAATAAAGACATTTTTATATTTAAGAACTAGTATCAGAGCCTTAGAAGAAGGAGGGAAGCAAAATTACTAACAAAAAGTTTGAAATTGAAACATTCAATAGGAATGGTGATTTTACTCTTTGGGCGAAAAGGATTACTGCCATTCTTGGATCACTGAAGACTTTGAAGGCCTTAGAAGGACCCAAAAACACTCCCTGCAACTCTGAGTAAAGAAGAAAAAGATACCAGTGAAGAAACTACTTATAGAACACTCATTCTCAACATCACTGACACTATGCTGAGACGGGTGATTGGTGAGACCAGTGCTTTTTATATATGGAAGAAGCTGAAGGCTCTCTATGACAAGAAAGACCTGCCAAATAAAATCTTTATAAGGGAAAAGCTTTTTCCCTTCAAAATGAATCAAAACAAGACCTTAGATTAGAACTTAGATGAGTTTAAGAAACTCACAATGCTTTCAATCAGTATGGAGAAAAACTGGAGGCAGAAAGTGAAGCTGCTATTCTGATAAACTCGATCCATGATACCTACAAAAAAGTGAAGTCAACATTGAAATATGGTAGGGAAAATATTACTGTGAATCCACTCATAACAACCTTAAAAAGCAAGGAATTAGAGCTAAAAGTAGAAAATAAAATTAATAGTGGGGCAGAATTTCTTTCCTCTAAAGGAAAGAATCATTTCAAAAGGAATTATAACAACAAAGGCCAGAGGATGAATAAAGACAAAACAATACTGAAGTGTTTCATATGTCACAAGGAAGGCTATTTTAAAAGAAAATGTCCTAAGAGGGGTAAAACTTCCAGAAGAGATGAAAACAGAAGGTATAGACCCTATAACAAAGAAGACACTAATCGAAATAGAGACTTTAGAAGAGATGATCATAGAAGAGATAGGGAACTTGAGAAAACCATGGACCTGTTGGAGATGAGACCCTTGAATATACTGAGGTCTTGGTAAGAATCAACCAGAAGGCCATGGAAATTGAAATTGAGGAGAAAGACTGTGTTTTAAACTCAGAGCGTACCTATCATATGACTTCTAAGAAAAACTGATTTGTTGAATATAAATCAGAAGAGAGAGACTCAGTTTACATGGGAAATAACCAAGAATGTGAAATTATTGATGTAGGCTCAATGTTGTTGAAGCTCTCAAACAACAAGGAGTTACTCCTTAAAGAAGTTAGACATGTTCCAAAATTAAAAAGGAATCTTATCTCTTTATGTATGTTTGATGGCGTAGGTTGTTCCATTCATGCTGAAAAGGGATGCTTGAAGATAATGAAACAAGACAGAGTTATTCTCACTAGAAAGAAGAAAGAAGGCTTGTATATAGTTAGGAAGGTGAATAGACCCAAGTATGCTTTGATTTCTGAATCCGAGAAAGATAATGAGTTAGAATTATGGCAATGAAAACTCTCACATATTAGTGAGAGAGAACTTAATGAGTTGCAAAAATAAGGGCTGATACAAGTCAAAGTAATGAAGAGGCTTGGTTTCTGTGAGCATTGCATTTATGGGTATGATAACGGGTAGAAATGCACGTTATTACAGCGTAAATAAGTAAAACAATGAGGAAATGCGATGATAAAAATATACAAAATCATGTCCAAAAGCGTTAAACTAAGAATATTGCGATCGCATGCGCCTATCGCATAAAGCAACTAATTTACTTATTTGTACAGGAAAAATACGTTGGCGCAAAGGAAATTGTGATCCAAGGAATTTGGCGTCCGCGCGCATTGAAATATTGTGATCGCAAAGTCACGCGATCATATGCGTTCACGAGAAGTTGCTCAAGAAGGTGGCCGCATAAAGACGGCACATCAAGGTGAAAGTTTAATAAATCATGATGGGACGAAAAGCTGATGACGGTCGAATCCGAATTTAGTTTACAAGCTGTTAACGATACACTGTAGTAAGTACACTCAACTTTTCGGTGACCATTAATCGGCGCATCAGAGCTGAAGATTTAATGACCGCTCATCATTGTAATCATTAGAGAGAAAAGCTTCTTTACCTTGAGCTCTATAAATACCGAAGGCCACCATCGTTAAAGAGTTCACCATATAGAATAGAGAACAAATAGAAGATAGTTAGCCGTCAGTCTGTGCATAGTCATACTTAAAAGATGAAGACGAGCAATGAGAGGAAGACACCGAGAGATCATTCCCAGACAGCTCGAAAGACTGTCGGGAAGCGCTACAAAAGAAGAGAGGGCCAGCACTTGTGGAAGCAAGGACATTCATCTGAGCAGAGTTGGAGAGAAAAGACAGTGTAAAAGGCCACAAGAAACAAGATGTTGCTATCGGGCTTCTTATCTCTACATTCTATTATTATTCTGTATTATGCATTTAATCTATAGACAATGGAAATCTCATTTCAACTTGTGATCAATCTCTCCATACTTCGCATGAGTAGCTAAATTTCCGAATGGGTTGAGAAGTACTTAGCTAGCATGTGATGACGTAAATTAGTGAATGTAATTATACGATGCATGTCTTAAGTTATGCGTTGGTTCTCATTCGTCGGTGGTCATGCGTTGACATGGAATGTATGCAATGACCATGCGTTCCTGTCACAAATTTTCTTGTGCTCTCGCCAAGTATAACAAGAATGCAAGTTTCTCGGGTGATCCGAGGTCGAACTCAGGGACTTGTAGCTAAATGTATGCGGTAATATGTTTGCGGCGGATGAATAAAAGAATGATAGGGGTTATAAGCTATGAACTACTCCTACTCCTTACTAACAGATTAAGCGGTGGAAGTATGAATGAGAGGTAGAGACATGACAAGTGTTAACGCATAGTAAAATGCATGGAAAAATAGATAAAATATGAGGAAATCTTTACTGCAACACTAAGCTTGACCGCAAGGGCAACCCCAACCAACGCAAACTTATGCGATCATGCTATACACACCCGACGCAGATGCACGCGATGTGTAATAGCACACAGAACTTATTCCTAAGTCTCCATTCTTTCTTATGTGATCCAATCCGTTCTCTCGAGACATAGATTTGGTTTTTAGACTACTCTCCCAAGTATGCCTAAATGATGAATGATGCGCTCATAAGACAAGGTAATCGCATAAACCTGGCTGACGTAAGATTATTCCTATTCCTAGTGAACACTTGCTTACATTGCTTAATGCGACTAACCACTTACCCTCCCGGGCAGTTAGATGCTGCTGATTCTACTCATAGACAAGCATTGCGTCTGCTTATAGACAAGCGTTGCTACAGCTTCACATTAAGCAAATAAGGTTTTCTCACAACACTCACGCAATGCACACCTCCCGGTGGTTTGCTACATGCTTCATATTCCTATGCCACATGATTAAGTATGCGATACTCTAACATTCTCACTAAGTGATACAATGAAAGTTAAAGGAGGTTAAGTAAATGAAGATGGAGATGGAGTCGAAGGAAAATATAGAAATGTATTGATCACAAAATGTATTAATTCCTTAAGCCAAAATGTAATACAATACAAGGAAAGAAAAGAAATGGAGGACAGCTAGAAGTAATGTCTTACTTCCAGCAGATGTGTGTCAAGGCTATCGGTGGTACCATGGATGGGCGGTGAAGCAAACTCTCTCGAGCTCTAACTCTAGCGAAGGCTTCGGTCGTCACTCGGGATGATTGAAGGGGATGAAAAACTCTTAAGCTATCTTATCACGCTTAGGTCTGGATCATAAGGATCCGCCCTAATACAAAGAGCCTTAGGCGAAAAACCATGGATACCTGGAAATTCTGCTCATCGGCTTCTATTTATAGAGCTTGATCGCCGACAACATTTATGAACCTGCTCTGAATCTGACACTTGCGACGCGATGGTCCTTTTCTGAATCTCCGCTTCTAACGGCGTGGTAGGTGAAATTTCAACATCATCTTTTGATAAGCCCAATGTATGCATTCATGTTTGCATTCCACCAACCTTGCATTCGTCTCTCTATTATGGTTATTATTATGTAGCCACAATCTCTCTGCGATGACCGCATTCACTTGACGGCCGCAACTTCTATGCGATGGACGCATGCGGTTGATGGCCTTAACATCTATGTGTCGAGCGTATGTGATCGTGCATGCGATCGTCTCTACGGTAACCTGGATCCCACGTATGTGATCGATTTCTGCGATTGCTACAAAAATAAACAATTGAGCGCATAATAACGCATAATAGTGGGTTAGCTAAGATTCTCAATGCCGATCGACACAAACTCATTTTCTCATGAATTCCTAACATATTCGCCGCATATTCTACTTAATAGCCCTTATAATTCTAAATAAAAGCCATATAATGACGTGTATTTCTGCCTGTTATCAGCATGACCTAAGATCTTCACTTTATGCGATCATTTTGTCTTATGTATGCGTTATTCACCCTTTAGAGATGCTTGAGAGAGTGGTCTAAAGATAGAATCTAGGCTTGGGAGAGTCAGATTAGAATCTAGGCTCGGGAGAGTTAGATTAGAACTGCATAAGCAAGAGATAGAAACTTAGGAATATCTTATGTTTGCTATTAACACATCACATGCACCCTAGAGATAGAATATGATAGTATGTGGTCATCTTGTGTATGTGAACATCATTCATCATCGCATAGACAATAATAGAGGCTTAACATAAGTTCTATCGACATTATCGTATACATCGCATGCGTCCTAGAAATAGGAACGATGGCATTTGTATTTGGAGATGACTTGCTATTGTGTGTGTGTAGCATGATAGTATAACTTGAATGCAATCTTAGGAAGTATTAGCTAAATCCCTTCTCAACCCGTTCATTGCATATTCATTGAAATTCTCGATCTCATCAACTTCTCACTCGAATTTGTCGCATAGGATACATAAACAAAACATCAACCAACTTATTTGTTTTTGCCACCGCAAAGGAATCAAATTTACTGTCGCATAGTAATCAAATTTACTTGGCAGAGTCTTTAATTCCATGGTAGGTGGTTGTTTCAAGGATGGTTTTTGTGTTTTTCTCTCTTAATTCAAATTCACTTTTTCTTCTTTGTTCGTTGTTTCCATGATCACATTGCAGGTTACTATGGATGCGATCACATCCACTTTTTCATCTTCTTCATCGGACTCCTCTTCTTCATTACAACTAGGTTCATTGTCAGAATCGGATAGGCCTTCGTCTTTTGGATACCTCAAGGCTTTAACGATGTCAAACCTGAGCTTCTTCTCATTTACACTTAACGTGATCTCTACCTTGTACACATCAATTTGAGCGCGGCCAGTAGATAAAAATGGTTGTCCCAATATGATGGGTACATCCTTGTCCGCTTCGTAGTCAAGAATGATAAAGTCTGCCGGTAGAATGAATTTGTCAATTAAGACAGGACATCCTTCAACTTTCCCTCTGGGTGAACAAGGGACCTGTCCACCAACTAGAGAGCCATTGTTGTGGGCATCAGCTGCCCCACGTTCAATTGTTTGAAAATTGAAAGGGGCATTAAATTTATACTGGCCTCAAGGTCGCAAAGCGCTTGACCAATATATATCCCGCCAATTGAGCAGGGTATCGTGAAACTTCTGGGGTCACGCATCTTCGGTAGAATTATGGTATTTGACTTTTGTGTTAACGCCACTGTTGTGAATTTTCCTGTGCTCCTTTTCTTTGTCACCATGTCCTTAAAAAACTTAGCATATTTTGGCATTTGTTCTATCGCTTCTGTGAAAAGGATGTTGATGTGTAGCTGTCTTAACATTTCCATGAAGCAATGGTACTGCACTTCATCATTTTGCTTCTTCTTAAGTCTTTGGGGGAATAGTAGCAGCTGTATCTTCACGGTTCCTTGTTCCATAGGCTTAGAAGTGGACGCAACTTCCAGTTCCACCATCTCATTTTCTTCTGGTTCATCCTGTGTCAACGAGGTCTTGGATTCCATCGCAACTAGATTAGTCCTACTTGGCTCCTTTTTCTCTTCCGCTATTGTCTTTCCACTTTGCAAAGTCACGACTTGACACTGCTTTTTTCCTATATTCCCTGGGTTACGAGGGAGCTCAGTTGAACTCGGCAACGCCCCTTGCGGTCTATTTTATAGCTCGCCCGTAATCTGTTCTATTTGGATTTCGAGATTGCAGATTGGAGTCGCCTGATCCTGGAGCACCATTTCATTCTTATCAATAAACTGCTTTAATAGGCTCTCCAGGGAAGAAGATGGCGGTGCTTGTGAGCTGGTAGCTTGATTTTGTGATTGACCATTTGTTCGCGGGAAAAATCCTTGCGGACCTTCTTTTTGCGCCATAGGTTGATAACACTGTTGATTATTTTTCCATGTGAAATTGGGGTGGTTTCTCCACCCAGGATTGTAAGTGTTAGAGAAAGGATTGTTCTTTACGAAATATACAGATTGTGGGTTCCTCAGACATTCTTCCATCAGATGTGCTTCTCCACAAGAGGCACAACTTGTGCTCGTTTGATCAATTGTGTTGACTTGCTCTCTTTATGTTCCCGGGCTATTGATTGCGATGCCCTATATCAGATTCATCATCGCATTCATTTGATTTTGTAGGGATACGATGGCTCTATTGTTTGCGTCACCTTCTCGAATTTTAAGTCGTTGATCGCTATCCCTCTAATCTTCATGATTCTTTGATATGTGATCAGGGTAGTCAAAATGACTAAAGTTCTTTAAAAAAGAACACTCTTCAGGAGTTGTCCTTGACTACATACATGGAGATCTTTGGGAACTAGCAAACACTCCATCTTAGGGAGGTTTTAGCTACTTCTTATCCTTAATAGATGACTTTTCAAGGAATGTATGGACCTATCTTTTCAAATCTAAAGATCAAACCCTTGAATATTTTAAAATCTCGAAAGTTAAGGTAGAAACTTAAATAGAAAGAAAGATCAAATACTTTAGGACTGATAATAACCTAGAGTTCCTTAGTAATAACTTTAACTCTTTGTGCAATGAGCTTGGCATTGCTAGACACAAAACAATGGCATATACTCCTCAACAAAATGGAGTGGATGAGAGAGTAGAGCTTTGATGAAAAGAATGAGATGCATGATCTTAGAAGCCAAAATCTCAGAAAACTTTTGAGCTGAAGCACTATCCACTATTACCTACACTGTGAACAGAAGTCCCTGTATTTCTATTAACATGACGACTCCAAAAAAAAGAGGGATTGGAGCAACTCCTCATCTCTCTCATCTAAAGCCCTTTAGGTGCACTGAATTTGTTCACATCAAACAAAGCAAGATTGAACCAAGGACTTTAAAATGTATGTTTATAAGTTACCTTGAGGGAGTGAAAGGCTACCGGCTATGGGATTTCTCACTAGAGATGTTATCTTCAAGGAAGATGAGCTCTATATGGATTCAGGGGAATTGAAGCACACTACTAATCAAAACTTGAATGAATCTTCTACAAGCCATCAAGTAGAGATTCAAACAAGGTTCAACAATTCAAGTAATAGTAATAAGCTACCAATAGAAAGTGTTTCCAACTCTCATTTGCAACAAGAAGAAGAATAGCTTGAGAACTTAACTGATTATAACCTAACAAGGGATAGAGGAAGAAGAGTCATCAAACCCTCTGCTAGATTTGCAAGGGCAGATTGCATAGCTAGCTTTTCAATAAACACTCTCGATGAGGATCCTAATACCTATGAAGAAGCTTTGAATAGTAAAGACAAAAAACAATGGATAGTCCAGGTTTCTGCCTTAGGGCAGATCCTTGTGATCCAGACCAAAGCGTGAGAAGATAGGCTTGAGAGTTCATCATCCCCTCAAACATTCCGAGTGACGACCGGAGCCTTCGTCGGATTTAGATCTTGAGTGAGTCCACTCCACCACTCATCCACAACACCACCGGCAACCTTGACACACATCTGATGGAAGTAAGATATTGCTTCCATCTGGCCCTCCATTTCTCTTCTATCCTTGTATTGTATTACATTATGGCTTAAGAGATTAATACATTTTTTGATCAATGCATTTCTATATTTTCCGTCGATTCCATCTCCATCTTCATTTACTTAGCATCCTTTACTTTCATTACTCTACTAAGTAATACTGCTAGAGTATCACATATTTAATCATGCGACATAGACGTATGAAGCATGTAGCAAACCACCGAGAGGTGTGCATTGCGTGAATGTTATGAGAAAATCCTATTTGCTTAGTGTGAAGCTGTAGCAATGCTTGTCTATAAGCGGATGCAATGCTTGTCTATGAACAGAATCAGCAGCAACCAACTGCCCAGAAGGGTAAGTAGTTGATCGCATTAAGCAAAGTTAGCAGTGTTCACTAGAAATAGGAATAATCTTACGTCAACCATGTTTTATGTGATTACCTTGTCTTATGAGTGTATCATTCATCATTTAGGCGTATTTGAGAGAGTAGTCTAAAAACCAAATCTAGACTCGGGAGAGCAGATTGGATCGCATAAGCAAAAATGAGGACTTAGGAATAAGCTCCGTTTGCTACTACACAACGTATACACCCTTTAAGTAGGATATGGTGGTAAGCAGTCATCTTGCTTATGTGTGAGAGCACGTAAGCGGGAATAGAGACATAGAAATAAGGCCTCTCGAAATTATTGTAGATACATCGCATACGTCTTCGTCAAGTATGTATAGCATGATCACATAGCTTGCGTTGGTTGGGGTTACCTTTGCGGTCAAGCTTAGTGTTGCAGTGAAGACATCCTCACCATTTTATCTATTTTTTCATGCATTTTACTACGCGTTAACAATTGTCGTGTCTCTATCTCTCACAGTCATACTTCAACTGCTTAATCTGTTAGTTAGGAGTAGGAGTAGCGCATAGCCAATAACCCTCAACATTCTTTTATTCTTCGCCGCAAACACATTACTTCATGACATTTAGCTATAAGTTCCTGAGTTCGACCTTGGATCACCCGAGAAACTTGGATCTCGTTATACTTGGCGAGAGTGCAAGAAAACTTGTGATAGGAACGCATGGTCATTGCATATGGGATTAACGCATACTTTCCACTCCAACGCATGACCACTGACGCATGAGAACAAACGCATAGCTTAAGACATGCATCATATATGGGCTTCCAAGTTTTTATCACCAGAGTCTCACATCTAGGTGGAGCATAGGTGATCAAATAAGTTAGGCTCTACGTGTGTCACTATAATTGTCATTATTTTACCAATAAATACAACATTGTAATCGCTTAATTTTTTGATATATTAAGTAAATTATCTTGTGTACTGCCCCCCCGGACGTAAGTGGATTATCACCGAATGGATTACTAATCTTTGTTTGTTCATTCTTGATTTACTGTTTGTAATTTTGTTGTTATCTTTGAAATTGCTAGGACGTCTTGTATGATATCTGATCTGTATGATGGATCATCTCCAAAATTTTAGTGTATTTTGTTCTTTTTTTTTAAATTTTGTTTTAGGTCCTAATAGAAGTAATACATTTGTACACTAGATCTATACATTAGAATATGGCATTACAACACAAACTAACACAAAACTCTACACCTTAAGGGGGTGGTTTTGGGTTAGGAGTGAAATAATGAGAATTAAGAGTTATGAAGTCCAGGGAGTTGTGAACTCCTGAGGATTCATAGTATAAGAAGTTTATAAGATATAAAATTGATGTTTTTTAGTAGTCGGACCCACCCACTCCTTAGGTCAAATAAGAAATGGAGTTCACAAGTCTTACTTCCTAACTCCTACTTCACAACTTCTTGAGCCAAACACCTAAAAGTTTTGGGTATCTGATGCCCTAGTTTATTGTATTTATTCTCTCATTACTCAGCATTGTATATATTTGTATATATTTATCCACTGGAATTTTAGTCTAAGTGGGAGTTTGTTGGGTTATATATCTTAAAACTCGTAGTTTGTAAAGTTAAACATTTTCAATTATTAATAAAGATGTTATTTGACATTTTATTCAATAAAGTTGTTGTTGAATATGTAAATTGCACTTCTAAAGATTAAATCCAATAAACTAAGATCCATGACTGTTATGAATACTTGAACTTTATGTGGAGGCATAAAGATGGATCAAGTTTGAGTAAATAACCAAAATAGTCTATAGTATACGAATAAGGTTGGGTACCTTGCTCTAGTTACACTATCGAATGCAACTCGCTTTGTAGATAGTACAAATGATATGATCCTGAATCGTTCATGTAGAGACATGAGAAGTGGAGGCGTCCTATGCAATGAGTTTGCATAAGATCGGACCAAGAAATAAGTCACTCTTACTTTTATAAGGTTGTTTACTGTTTAAGACTGGCTGTTTCGAATAAGATGGCCTAGGTAACTCGACCTTAATCCTGAGCTAACTATGAAATCCTATTTATTCGGGATTATTCTTATATTTGCATAGATGAGGGTTGGCTCAATAGCGTCAGTTCAATAAGCCTTCTCTTTCGGGGATAAGACCGGGTAGATAAATAGAGACATAGGGTGCAAGATGGAATTCACTCCTAGCCGATTTAGGGTTAGTAGAAAGGTTGTTTTCTTAAGTACCGAATCCAGGTCTTGAACAAGAGGCCCTACCCTCTCATTGGCCCGAGAGGGATTCAGTTTAGTGATTAGATCACAAACCAATTGTTCATTAGAGGATTAGTGGAACTTAAAAAACGATGTAATTTCAAGAGTAAACAGCTTTTGACCCAACCATTATTACGAACAACCCATGAAAGGTCGACTTACTAATCATGGTTAAATCAAGTGGATAGAAATATATCTACAGTGAGAAGAGTGCAACTATCGAGCTATAATGGTGTGACTCAGTACTTAACGAATATTGATTAATCCGTTCTAAAGAGTTTAGGCAATTAATCTCAAATCGTTGGAGCTCATGATCTGTAGGTCCATAAGGTCCCTCCACTAGCTCGTAAAATATGAACACCTTGGATTAGTGAATTGAGTGATTTTGAAATGTTCAAAATTAAAATCAAGTATTTTAAGTGTTCAAACTGAATTTAGGTTTTCAATTTAAAGTGTTAAAATTGCAAATCAAGATCTAAATTTGAAGTGTTCAAATTTTCAATTAGGGTTTCAATTTGAAGTGTTCAAATTACAAATAGGGTTTGGATGATTATATTCGGTATAATTAACGTTTAATTTTGTTGAAATTAAACAAAATTCAAGAGAATAAAATATTTAAATATTGATTACATAAATAGGATTCATGTTTAAAGTTAGGTGTTTGATTAATTCAATATTTGATATTAAATTATTATTTAATTAATTAAAACTCAAATTAATTTTTCAATTTTCAAATCAATTTTAGAAATTTAATTTTGGAATTGATTTAATTTGAATTAAACCAAAATGAAATTGAAAATGGAAATTTTGTTAGTGAAAATTTCCAATTTTTGGGAATTATATGTGTTTTAACAAAATCCCTACACCTAGCTCACTTCATGGTTGAAATTGAAGTGACATTCAACATTATGGTTCAGTGGTTGCATGTAAATGTTACATAAAATCCCCAAATTTTTGAGGTTGGAATGGAGTTTTTTTTTTTTTTTTTTTTTTTTTTTTTTTTTTTTTTAATTTGTACAGAAAATTCTCTCTCACTAAAACCTTCTCCTATTCCCACTTTAATTCACTTGAATATTGAGTTCCACCACTCAAATCCAAGGCTGAGAATAGTAGAGAAGATACTCTTGGTGGTCTACTATTGATTTGAAGCTCAGATTAAAGGATAGGAGCTTGGATTTAGAAGATTCGTCAAAGGTATCAATTCTGAAACCCTTTACTTTGATAAATTGTTATGTTGCATGCTTTTAGAATTAAAATTAAATGTAATTAGAGTACTTATTAATTCTGACTGCTTCCGTTTCTTACTTGTACTTTCCATAAAAAGTCTATGGTTTTTGTTGAGATTAGTATGTAAACTATAAGCCAACCACAATTCCTTGGTTTTAGGAGAATTGATAGAGTATCTCGGGAGAATCTTTCAAATTCGTGATTTCGTAGATGATCTTGTTGTGGGTGCCCAACCCACTTGTTGCACAAGCAAGACTTTATTTTAAACATATATTTTGTAAGTCCAATTGGAACTAATTTTTTAGGTTGGCGCATCTTGAAAGCCCTAGGTTTTCTTTTATGTGATATGGGGATGAGCTAAGGAAAAGGAAAGTGGGAAAGATGCAGAAAATCGAAAGCCAATAGTTCAGTTTTTTAGTGATAGCTTCCAAAAAATTGTCGATTTTCAGAGTTTGAACCGTTAGATCGTGCTGAAATTTGGTCTGCTTGTTTGAGACACATGGGATATTATTGTGAACGGTTGGATCGTTTTTGAGAGCTTTGGTTTATCCATAATTGTTGGCGAACATAATCTAAAACACTAGGTGATTTTCATTCTTTTTTATCTCTCATGTATTCATCTTTTATGTATGAAAGTATTGGTGGGTTATGAAGGTTTGTATGATTGATTTTGGTTTTTTTCTCTCAATTTTATCATAATAAGAGAAGTTGACAAGGGTGGACTCCTTATCCTGTGGTTTTTACTCTTCACATCGAAGGGGGTTTTCCATGTATGATTCTTGTGTGCTCTTTACTTTTAGTCTTCCAGAATTTTGTGGTTTATTGCTTCCCATTGTTGATTGACTGCTTGGTGATTATATTGTCATTTATTTATTGTGTTTTGGAGAACAATTATTTGGTTGATTGTTTAAGAAGAGTTCATAGTGGGTTGTTGTTATATTGTTTGGGTCCAATCAGTTGGTATTAGAGCGAGTTTTAATTTAATAATTGTTATGGAGTCTACTAGTAATGATGGAAGTAGTTCAATAATAAAATTGACCTCAACTAATTATTCCATCTAGAGGTCGATGATGGAGAATTTGTTTGATCCAATTGAAATAACCACAAAAGCAGATGACACAATTTCAAAACCTGCAAAACTAGAGAAAATAGAAGAAGACGATTGAGAAAAGTTAAAGAGAAAAACTTCGACGACTTTTAGACAATGGGTTGATATTAGTATTTTCAACCATGTATCTAAAGAGTCCGACCCATGTGGGTTGTGGAAGAAATTGGAAGATCTTTATGAATGGAAGACGACACATAACAAAACTTCTTTAATCAAACAACTTGTTAATTTGAAATTGAAGGGTGGGAAGTCTATTTCTGAATATTTGAGTGACTTTTAGGATATTATTAATAAGCTGATTACTATGAAGACTGACTTTGATGATGAATTGCAGATTTTGTTTTTGTTGAGTTCTTTGCTGGACAGTTGGGAAACCTTAGTTGTGACTATTAGTAATTCTACTCCACAAGGTGTTTTGTCTTGGATGTTATCAAAAAAAGCTTTTTTCAATGAAGAGATAAGAAGAAAAGAGATGGAAGTTGATAATTCACATGCTTTTTTTTTTGTTGAGAATCGTGGAGGGAATAAGAGTAAGGGACCTAAAGACCGTGGTAACTCAAAAGAGAGGTCCAAGTCTAGAGACAAAGAAACTAGTACATGTCATTAGTATAACAAGCCTGACCATATAAAATTTTTTTACTATCGTTGGAAGAAAGAAAAAAGTAAGAAGCAAAACTCATAAAAAGAGGAAGATGATAAAAATACTGCATCAATTATTTCTCAAAGTGATAATGTAGTCACCTTGATTTGTGCAACTAATGAGTGTCATCATGTAGAGAGTTCAAACACAGAGTGGGTAGTAGATTCAGGTGCTTCATACCATTATGTTCCCAAAAGAGAGTATTTCATGAACTATTAATCTTGTGATTTTGGTAGTGTGAAGATGAGAAACAAGAGCTCAGCTAGCATAGTTGGGTTAGGTAATATTCGCATGAAGACAAGTGTTGGGTGCACACTTACATTAGAGAATGTATGCCATATTCCTGATTTATGCCTTAACTTATTGTCTGCAAATGTCCTTGATCAAGAAGGATTTCGACATACCTTTTGTGATGATAAGTAAAAATTGTCTAAGGGTTCAATAATAGTTGCTCGAGGTGAGTTATGTTACTCTTTGTATAAAACAAACTTGAGCATATGTTCTTCTGAGTTGAATACTATAGAAGAAATGGATTCTCCAAATTTGTGACATCGGCGACTAGGACATATAAATAATAAGAGGATTAAATTGTTGGTCTCTTATCCCTATTGATAAAACATTTTCTCTTGACCCTTGTGATCATTGTTTGGAAATTGAGCAACATAGAATTTCTTTTCCTGGAAGTCCATCAGAAGGCAAGAAAAATTGGGTTAACATATTATGATATTTTTAGGCCTATTGAAGTGGAGTCACTTGGTGGAAATAAACATTTTCATTTTATTGATAATGCTACTAGAAGAACTTGGGTGTATATGTTGAAGATAAAAAGCTAAGTGTTTTAGATTTTTAGGATGTTTTATGTCATGGTAGAAAGAAAGACCGAAAGAAAATTGAAGTGTCTTCAATCTGACAATGGTGGTGAATATACTGCAAATGAGTTCTAGTATTATTGTTCACAACATGACCTTAGACATGAGAAGACAGAACCTGACACACCACAACATAATGGAGTTGCTGATAGGATGAACAGAACCATTGTAGAGAAGGTGAGGAGTATGCTTGGAATGTCTGATCTTCCTAAGATGTTTTGGGGTGAAACAGTGCAATGTGTAGTGAATTTGATTAATCAATCTCCATAAATTCCTCTTGTCTAGAAATTTCAGAGAAAGCATGGAAGGGACATGATCCCACTTATTTGCATCTCAGAGTCTTTGGCAGCAAGGAATACATGCATATGCCTAAGGAACAGAGAGCAAAGCTTGATTCGAAGACCAATCCATCTGTTTTTGTTGGGTACGGGGATGAAGAATATGGTTATAGGCTCTACGATACAGAAAAGAAAAAGGTAGTGAGAAGCAAAGATATATACTATTTGAGCACGAGAAAGGTGCAAATCTTCTTAGTACAAGGTACACTTCGACTTCAGAGTTGTGTTTTGATACTACTAATGATTCTACTTCTACTTCTTCTTTTGTCCGGCCGATAAATGAGAATGTTAATGATGTACATGATGATGTTGGTGAGTTACAACTTGATGGTAATGTACCAGTTCATGTTAATGATGGTGATCTTGATGAATCTTCATTTAATGAAGAAATTCATGAGGAAGATGCATATGAGGAAGTGATTCATAAAGAAGTTCATGAGTAGGGGGAGCAATTAATCTATTCCCCAAGTAGAGGATACTCAGGCTTGAAAGTCCACTAGAGTGCGTGACGTTCAACAAGGTATCCAAGCTCAAAGTTCATTTTAGTTAGTAAAGATGGAGAGCCAGAGGACTATCAAGAGGTTTTGTCTCATGACGAAAAAGACCAGTGGCTCAATGCAATGAAGAGAAGATAAATTTCTTAGAAAATAATGGAACCTATGAGCTAGTGAAGCCTTCAAAGGGCAAGAAAGTACTAAAAAAAGATGGGTTTTCAAGTACAAGAAGGATGGTGAGAAGATAGTGAGGTACAAAGCCAGATTAGTGGTTAAGGAATGCAACCAGAAAAAGAGCATTGACTTTTATAAGATCTTCTCTCTCGTGGTCAAAATGACATCTATCAGAACAGTATTGGGATTGGCAACAAGTCTTGATCTTGAGATAGAGCAACTTGATGTAAAAAGTACATTTTTACATGGCGACTTACATGAAGAGATATACATGGAGCAACCTTTAGGATTTGAAGAAAAAGGGAAAGATAAACTTGTTTGTAAGTTGAAGAAGAGTCTTTATGGGCTTAGACAGGCACCAAGGCAGTGGTACAAGAAATTTGATTTGTTTATGATAAACAATGATTATAAATGAACTACAACTGGTTATTGTGTGTATTTTAGAAAGTTCCTTGCATGCAACTTCATCATTCTTCTTTTATATATAGATAATATGTTGATAGTTGGACAAGATTTAGATATGATTAAAAATTTGACAAAATACTTGTCCAAGTCATTTGACATGAAAGATTTGGGTCCTGCAAAGCAAATATTAGGTATGAAGATTGCTCGCGATCACTACAAGAACTATGGGCTTTAATGTCGGTTTAAAACTGACATTAAAAGACTTTAATGTTGGTTGACAATTGACATTAAAGATCGTGTTATAAAAGGTCTTTAATGTCGGTTTTAAATCGACATTGTATACCATCTTCAATGTCAGTTTAAAACCGACATTAAATACAACCGACATTAAAGACCTTTTATAACACGATCTTCAATGTCGGTTGTCAATAGATATTAAAGCCTTTTAATATCAATTTTAAACCGATATTAAGGTCCAAAATTATTATCCATTTTTTTTTCAATTATTGTCCCTTTTTTTAAATGCCATTGTCCAATCCATTTTTAATGTCAGTCAAAAAGTTAAAAATGACATTATAATAATTTATTCACAAACAAGAATTGTTTTTATATATTAAGATCTCAACAAACACAAAAATTTGAATCTAAGTGTTGCTCACAAAGTACGAATAATAGTTAGCTCCCAAAGAGAATAACAAAATTTATACTTACAAAGCAATAGTTGACTGCTTACGTATCAAAATCATCCCAAAATAAAATCTTAATTGCTTTTGTATATACAACTTAACTTTCAACAAATATAAAAAATTAACTAAAGATTGAGAGAGCTGGTTGTCTACTTTGGAATGTCATTACTATCTCAAAAAATCTGCAAAGAAGACATGTTTGCTTAAGTATATAAAATCAAGAATAATTTAAAAATAAATGAATCATACTAAAAGAAATTACATAAAGTATGGAAACTATATTTATACAAACTTACCAAAAGGAATGAATGCAAAACTTAATATTATTTTCTCTATTCTATGGATGAGTTTATTATGCCCTCTATCCAAAACCTCCCTATACTCGTGCGAGTGATGTCATATGAGAGTGAACAGACAAATATAATTTGCGTTAGTATAAACAATTTATAAATAATGAAGGAAATGAACTCAACCCATAAACAACTACCACAGTTGCACAATAGTCATTGTAATGATCCCAAATTTCAATACTAAACTAAGGAACATTACCATATTTTAACCTATAACTAACTTTATAACTCTTATATTTTAGAAAAATTTCGACAACATGACAACACTACCATAACAATACAATTTTTTTTTTTTTTTTTTTTTTTTTTTTTTACTTTAACACCTATAAAAAGAAATGCACTTCCAACAATATTCAAACAACAATTTTCTCTCAACAAAACAAACAACATAAACAATAATGATTTACAAAAACTCAGATCCGATTACTCACTTGACTTCAAATTCTCAAAAATTGTCACATGGGCATTCGATCTTATACCTCTAGATTCATGGACTCAATTCCTATCAATGAAATAAAAAGCCAAAAAACAAAAACCCAGCAAAGTTCAAAATTCCATCAATCCAAACAAATATCAGAATCTGTGTTCAGTTATCCTATCCCAGTCTGTCATAAAGCAAAAGATTATAACGACATTGGTTAATCACAATATTCAGTTATCCTAACGCAACTACCCTAGCAAATAAATCGGGAGTCTCACGAATCTATAGCAAAGATTGAATATCATGTACCAGTCTCATTATGTACTTCTATGTCTGCTGCATTAAGTTCTTCTAGGAGCTACAATCCATCATTATAATTCAAATTATTGCTCATAAGCCAAAATGGAAGAATTTCTATATATTATGTATGAAAATTAAACATTTTCCTTGTTGAAAATCAGTAGGAAAAAGTATAATATTTATGCTATTTGCTTTTATTTCTTGTTGTTTTACTTAGGCAATAGTTGGCACGGTGGTAGGATCAAACTCATTAGTGTTCAGGGTCGATGGGTATACAAATACGACCTGGAATAAAAAGGTTTATCGGTAGAATCGCACGTTACATGAAAATTCAATTCAATTAATACAATACAAAAGGAGAGCAAATTCATCAGTTGCATCAGTACATGCAACCATAGAACATATTTCATTTTCTTCCTGCTAATTCAAATTGGAAAACGTTTGCTTCTTCCAACATCTGAATTTGGTTTATATGCACAGCTATCCAAATTATTTCCAAAGCTACAACCATAGAACAAATTTAATTATAATTATTCATAAATGTCGAATCTGATTCAAATATAAAAACTACTTCTTCCAACATATAAGTTATGTGCGAAAGTGAGAACAACTCAACTGGCATCCGAGTAATGACCATAAGGTCCATGGTTCGAATCCCTTCACCCCTTCTCTTATTGTATTAAAAAAAAAAACATAAAAGTTATGTAGGTGCAAAGTTTGTTTAGGAGTTGTACCATATATATCATATTATTATCAACTATCTTCATTAGTAAAAGCATTTGTCCCATAACTTGACAATCACAGTTCTAAGGATAATGTGATCTTCCAAATGTAGGAGGCAAAAATACTTGGGGTTCATTTTTGCCGAAATAGGTAATGTAGCTTTTGCATTAATCCATCTACAAACTTTTTCCAGAAGTGCATAATTCTGCCCAACTGTAGCACCCATTCTCCGTTCGGGCATGCCATGAGGGCATGAGAAATTGATTTCAAATGTATCCTGACAAACGAAACGTAAATATTGGATGAAATGAACCTATTCTTTATATTTAACACAGTAAAGAAGTCATAGACAATGATCTTACAACTCTAGTTTGTTCGACTCGATCGATAAGTTCTTCCTAAGTAGCATACAACTCCACGTTAAATTTTCATGTAACATGCGATTCTCCTTTTATACGGAATAACGTACATCAGTGTTCAAAGTTTACTTGTAGGGTGGTCGGTGGAACTGAAAAAATGGAAAATGTCCGGCGGAGAAGTGGATTTGGTCGACAAGCGACGACACGGACATATATGGTTGATTTGGTCAATGACACAGACAGATCTAGTCGATTTGGTCGATGACATGTCGAAGAAGTAGACTTGGTCGATGGAGAATAGACAGATATGGTCAATTTGGTCGACGACACGGTGGAGAAGTGGATTTGGTCAACGAAGAACGGACACCGGATGGAAAGAGACGCCAGAATGCTGACAGAAACCCACGACAACGACAACGGCCATGAAATCAAAGATCCGTTGTTGAAGATCGAACTCTACATTGTTGGAGAAGAGAAGATTTGGTAAGAGAGAGTGAAAGGGAGAGAAAAGATTTAGAAAAGAGAGGGTTTGGTAAGAGAGAGTGAAAGGGAGAGAGAAGATTTATTTGAAAGGAAAGAGATTTTTTTTAATAAAGTAAGAAAAAAAATAAATTGAGACCTTTAATGTCAGTTTTAAACCGACATTAAAACCTATTTTCAATGTCGGTTTAAAATCGACATTAAAGATCCGTTTTATTTAAATCGACATTATACATCTGGTTTCACTTTTTCCAACCAATATTAAAGCCCAAAATTCTTGTAGTGGATAGGAAAGTCGGGAAATTGTGATTATCCGAGGAAAAGTATATTGAACGGGTGCTGAAAATGTTCGAAATGAAGCATGCTAAACCTGTTAGTACACCGCTAGCAACTTATTTTAAGCTAAGCAAGAGAGCTTGCCCTACAACAGATAAAGAGAAAGAAGTTATGTCATCAATTCCTCAACAGATAAAGAGAAAGAAGTTATGTCATCAATTCCTTAATCTTCTAGTGTTGGTTCTTTGATGTATGCTACGGTGTGTACTGGACCTAATATTACACATGCAGTCAGTCTAGTGAGTTGTTGTCTATCCAATCCAAGTAAAACTCATTGGAAAGCAATGAAGTGGATCTTTAGATACTTGCGGGACACCTCCAAATTGAGTTTATGTTATAAAGGTGACAAACCTATGCTTGAAGGTTATATTGATGTAGACATGACAAGTGATCTTGATAATAGAAAATCTACCTTAGGTTATGTGTTTACGTTTTCAGGGGAAGCCATCTCATGGCAATCCAAGCTACAAAAATACGTAGCATTGTCCACAACTGAGGCATTATATATTGTAGCAATGGAAGCAAGCAAAGAGATGTTATGGCTTAAAAGGTTCCTTCAAGAGTTGGGTTTGAAGCAAGGTGAATATCTGATATTTTGTGATAGTCAGAGTGCTAGGTTTGAGTAAGAATCCAATGTATCATGCTCGTATTAAACACATTGACATTAGATATCATTAGCTACGAAATGTAATTGAAGGGAAGAGATTGAATCTGAAGAAAGTTCACATTGACAAGAATAGTGCATATATGTTAACTAAGGTCGTTTTCGGAAGCAAGATTGAGCTTTGTAGTAAGCTTGCCGAGATGAGATCCAAGTGATCATGGATGTGATTGAGTCTTCCCCTTGTTGGGTCGAAGGGGGAGATTGTTATGGGTGCTCAGCCCACTTGTTCCACAAGCAAAACTTTATATTAAACTTGTGTTTATGAGTCCAATTGGAGCTAATTTTCTAGGTTGGCATATCTTGAAAACTTCTGGTTTTCTTTTATGTGATATGGAGATGACCTAAAGAAAAGAAGAGTTGAAAAGAAGTAGAAAATCGAAAGAAAGACAACAATTCAGTTTTTCAACGACAACTTTCACAAAGTTGTCGATTGCCAAATTTGAACCCTTGGATTGTGCTGAAATTTGGTTAGCATGTCCGAGACACATAGGGTCTCGTCTTGAACGGTTAGATCATTGAGCTCTGGTTTGTCCGTTAATTGTTGACGATCAGAACCTGAAAACTGAGTGATTTTCATTCTTTTTTATCTCTCAAGTATTCATCTTTTATGTATGAAAGTATTGGTGGTTTGTGAACCATTGTATGACTGATTTAAATTATTTTCCCTTTAATTTTATCATAATAAGAAAAGTTGACAAGAGTGGACTCCTCACAAGTCCTGTGGTTTTTACTCTTCACATCAAATGGGTTTTTCATGTATAATTTGTGTGTGCTCTTTGCTTTTAGTCTTCTAGAATTTTATGGTTTATTGCTGCCCATTGTTGGTTGATTGTTTGGTGATTATTATGTGATTTATTTATGGTATTTTGGAGAACAATTATTTGGTTGATTGTTTTGGAGGAGATCCTAGTGGGTTGTTATTATATTATTTGGGTCTATCAGATCTATTGATTAGGTCCAGCTGTAGCTACATGCTAGGCACATTTCTTGTTCTGTTCGACTTTGGTTGAAATTTGTCTATGAGTCCATATGATATCACATCTTCAGGTGTGTTTGGGTCATGTCTACAACCTAATGCACAAAAACATTAAAACTTTATAAATATTTACAAAACTGATTCCTTGATTTGAGACGAATTGATGAAGTATCGCATGAAAATTAATCAAATTTGTAATTCTAGAGAAGATATGTTGATTAGGTTTAGTTGTCAGCTGCATGTGTTGTCTGATTTCTGTTGAAATTTGCCTTTTGGTTCAATATGAGATCACATCTTTGAGTGCATTTGTGTCCTTTTTATTGCTTATGCACAAAAAAAGTCAAAACATAACAAATTCTTTACAATAATATTTTACACCTGTCTACTCTCTTGTTTTACAAATCATGATTACAAATATGCACTCGTTATCATTTAGATTGCTAAATGACATGATTTACTATACAATGAAAACACTTGGTTTTTAGAACTAAATAACCATGATAAATGAGCCTTTTCACACCCATGAACTAAAATTATTGGCTTGTTCTCAAGCAATTTAAAACAAAAGTATCAAGAGCAGCCAAAATACTTCCTAAAAGGTGTTTTTAAATAAAGACGCAACTCTCAGGAGAGGTCTCAAACTCAATACATACACAACTTTGAAAATTTTCTCATATAAAATCTTTACTTTTCATTTTCAAGGCAAAACATTCTTATCCAAACAGCCTATACTACTTAATTTCTAGTCCTAGAATCTAGAGTGATTCTCCTCTTTTTTTTTTTTTTTTGACAAGCTAAGCGTAACGCTTTCCTTTAAATACAGCACTATTATCTCTCCAACCTTAAATTGATGCTATACAACTTGACTCTTCTTCTCTCATTTTTTATAGAGAGAATCACAATGGCACTTGTACCTTCATTCCAACCTAGCTATTTGTTTATGATAGAAAACATCTGACAATGAGCATAAGTCATTACTAAGATTGTTTTCTTGCATGAACAAAACCATGAATTTCATGAATGTTCATGGATGAAGTTTAACTAGAGTATACCAAATGAGTTTGATTAAGTGGTATTGATATGCACTCAAGAGTGCCAGTTTGGTAGGATATGTGTGAATTAGTATCAGAGACAATGTGTGGGTTAAAGCTGGATTTCGCCATTGAGGAAAATCTGTCCCGTCAGTAAGCAAGAACCAAGCTTGTTTGTCAAAAATTTGGGTGCTCCATTGGCAAGAAGTAGAGAAGGTATACCATGTAGGGGTACCTCCAAAATAACCATTATTGCTAGAGGGATAGTACTAACGATTATAAGCAGAAGAATCGAGGGTCAGAGAGACATGCGTCTGTCAAGTGCATTTGTGCATCAAGAGTCTGTATGGGCAGACGTCGTGGTTGTTAGAGTCGAGTGGTTAGGAAGTAACTCGTGAGAATGGGTTGATGTCTTGTGTGAGAATGCTCCCTTTGTGTGGAGCTAGTGTGTACCTTAAGTCATTTCACATGCCTAAGTGGGGTGACTTCACAATTTTTGGGGCCAGTGCACGTTGGAGATGACCAATAGTTTGACTGTTCAGAGAAAGATAAAGAAGCTGCACCAAGAGCAAGAGAAGCATCTTCGCAGTGTTGCCATACAAGGTGGTTAGTAAGTCGGTTGAAGGGTAGTTCTGGTGAAAAAGGAGTTGTATTTTGTTTCCTGACTTTGCAATGTGTGAGTAGGTGCCACAATGAGACCATTTCGTGGTAGGCTTGCGAGCCTCACCCTAAAGAGTGCACCACAATGTGTGCTTAGAGAATATATGTTGTGGCTGTGATGTAGGCCAAGTTGTGTGGGATGAAAAGATATCTCGTTGTAGAGGCAATAGTGTGTCGAAGCATTGCCATGGTTTGTCTGGCGAGTCTCGGGCTAAGTTCTAATGTATGGCGTGAGGAGGTCTTTAAGAGGGCGAGCCCATACCATTGGCCTTTTTGTCGTGCGTATGTTGTGAGCCAATACCATTGGCCTTTTTGCTGTATGTATGGCTAAATGAAGTTTTGTTTTGCATGAGTTCAGTTCAATTGAGGATGAAGGAACCTCACCTAAGGTCCGACAAAGCTTCAGAGAGTTGAGTAAAAAGTGAATTGAGACTTGAGTTTCCCTTAAGGCTGACCATGTTCACGGTAAATCATGTGTTGCATGATTGGAGAAGTACGATTGTGACAATTTGTATCAGAGCCTTAGTCTAGGTACAACTATGTGGGTGGTATCCTCAGATTCTGAACAAAGAAATTTGGTGAGCCTTGTTCATGTTCTATCTAGGTTGTAAGAGCAAGTGTAATCCGTGCTCGTGCTCAGGGGATTTACAGCAAGCTCTCATGGTTGGGAGTGAAACAAATTTGTTGGAGTGGAGGATTGTTAGGAGTGTAAATAAAATCTGCCCAAAGTAGACAATATCATACAATTATAGAGATATGTGGAGGTCTATTGTCCTTTAATAAAACTATATATATATAATTTTAGAACTCTAATCTGATGACTCCTCCTTCAAACTTTAACTTGTCAATGCCTCCATTAATATCTGAAATGGTATTATTGGTAACTTTTTTTTTTCTCAAATGTATTAGATTAAATGCATGGGTGGGGAATCGAACCTCTAACATTGAGGTTGATAGTACAAACATTATGTTAATTGAGATATGTTCATTTTAACATTAGTAACTAAATTATAACCATATAAATTCATGTCAATCATTAGTTGACCTGTCTATCAAACATATTAGTTAAGTAAATTGTTGAATTTTTGTAGTCATTGGCGGTTATTAATTGCTATTTTTATAATACTTCATTTAAACAATGCCAAGTATTATTTTAGTTCAATAAAGGTAGGGAAAGAGATCAAATCTTCCATTAAAAAAAAAAATACTTAGGTATTCCTTGGGCTGTACCTATATCTATGCATTCCAGGAAGTTGCTCAATGAAAAACTGCCACGTGGCAGTTTTTGCATTTTTCTAAAAAAATGATTATTTTTTTATTATTTTTATTTTTTTATAAAAATGAAGAATATGGAATTAGGTGCAATCTTAATTGTTGTTTTTTTTAAAAAAAACAAATAGATTACATTATGAATTTGGTCCATTAATTTTGACATTTGTGTCAATTCTGTCCTCCAATTTTTAGGCACACAAATCTTATCCTTTTATTATATATGCTCGAGTAACCGTATAAAAAATCTTGTTATTTAGAAAAGAAAAATTATCTTGTATTTTATTTCTTTTCATTTTTTTTCCCGTCCTTTGATGGTCTTAATTCATAAACCGAATAGCATATATTCGTATACATATCTATTA
Organism: Benincasa hispida; assembly: GCF_027475165.1. Lineage (NCBI taxonomy): Eukaryota > Viridiplantae > Streptophyta > Magnoliopsida > Cucurbitales > Cucurbitaceae > Benincasa > Benincasa hispida. The sequence continues at coordinate 59,170,537 of NC_143487.1, read as the reverse complement.
TTTGTATTCTCATCCTCATAATTCATAAGTGCCCCACTTTTATTCCAAAGAAGTCCTAAAAAATAAGTTGGTAAAATCTCAATTATGCCATCAAACAAATTATCGTAGGTAAAAATACAACCATAATCTTCTATATTTATAGAAGTGGAGAAAATCGTCATTTACCTAAATTATTAATGTTGAAGTTAATTCGAACAAGTGGATAAAGTATCAATTATCACCTCAAATATTGATTATTTGATTCTTCATTCTTCCAATTATTAAATTTTTAGAAATATTAAAATACCTCACAAAATATATAAATAAAATATCGAAGTGAAAAAGATATAAAATAAACTACAAATTCATAAAAATAATTAAATTAATAGATATACATTTCACCTTTTAAATTAAAAAATCATACTATTAACATGTGTAGTCTTTTATTAGTGATATTTTGTTGATATTTGACATTAAAAACGTCTATTCATACTATATGTCAAATGTCAAATACAAGAGCATATGCTTGCAACATAAAAAGAACAAAATTGGGAACGTATCTACCTTTTTCTCTTTTGCAGATTTAGCAAAAAGAAAAAAAAGCTAGCTCAACCAAAGAAAAAAATTGAGAAAAGTCTAAAATAGCTATCAATTAACAAATACATGTAGAAATTAGTATATCAACATGTATTATTGATATAATTGAATAGCAAATATATTTTACTTATACACTCGATCTTTGGTATATCAATAACATTATTAACATACTTATTTGAATAAATGTTAATTCACTATTGATATACTTAAACTATTGGTTATACATAATTGATGTATAACTATTATTGATATTATTTTTATATTGAGCATAACAATGACACGGATGAATTATTGATATACACAATATACTCAATCATAATATACATTATTGATATATATAGTATATTATCCACATATGAAAATTTACATGTTCTTCAATTGTGGCCAACACCCTTACAACTTGTATTTTGCGCACTTTATCGATTCTCCACATTTATCAATTGGAGGTAATATATTACCATCAATATCTACAATACTCAAATCATAGTTTACTTATGGAGCAAATTCAATCAATACCAAGTCAAAGACAATGTACTAGTGAATTAATATTTCGAAGAATAAAGGCTTCAAATATATCTAATAAATATTGAGAAATATGATGGCGTAGAAGACAATTCATCTCTAAATTTCATATTTTTTCTTTAAAATAAAAAAATCTCGAAGTTGAAAATAGAAGATTTTTTTTAAGGATCCAAAACATGGAATTTTGTTGCATGAGATAACATAATGTGGATAATGCTATTGAAATACGAGATAAAAAACAAAAACCAAATAATTGTAAAATTTTTGCTATAGATGCAAAGTTAAAAAATCATTGAGACATTTTGATATCTAACGTTTAAGTTAGTACACATAGATTGAAATATTAGACCTCAAATGTAAAATAATATGGATTTAAATTTCAAACAAGAGAATATCACACCATGATTAAAATATTTCAATATGCCTACACGTGAGTGTGTGACAATATTAATGGACATGAAAATCTAAATTATATTTAGATTGAGAATAGGAATAAGAAGCCATGGAATTTGTACAACAAATTGATTGCAATAAAGTTGGGGCTGTGGAGACTCGATGGAGTGTGAGATAATTGAAATGGAAGATAGTCCCACAAATGCCTAAAAGATTCGTTCCATTCATTTCGAAAAGTGCAAAAAGCATTGATAGCCATAAATCCAAGTCATTCTCAAGAATATAACTTCATTTTTGGCTAAGAGATCACTGGATAAGATGTGTTATCTGCATAAACGATACCCGTTTCTATTCTTTTTAAATTTGGCTAATGTTATCAATTTAAATTTTAAATTTTCAATGTTCATTTGATTCAATTCTAAACTTAAATGAGTATTAGTAGATTTTAGCTTTGATTTCAATATCTAATTTTCTAACTAATTTAATAAAAAAAAAGTATAAGAATATTAATAAATGTATTAATTTCAATATAATAAAGTTTTGCATAAAAATAATAATAAGTGAAAATTAGGTGAATCTGATATGTGATGATTTGCCCTAAAACCTTGTATACATCCCTCCCTACTCCCCTTCCAGTAAATTTGATTTGGATAACATACTTTAGGGTTAAAGGACCTAAGGTTGTACTTGAGATTAAAGGTATGAATTTGATTAAGTGTAAATAGGAAAAAGTTGGACTCAATTTATGTAACATGCATTGGATTAAGTTTGAACAAGTTCAACCCATCAAATTAGAGAAATACTTGCTTAAGGAGTTAATATATATTTTTTTAGATTGAGTGTTGGACTCAAGCTCTAAAGGAAGTTAGGATGGAACATCAAACTTAAGAAGAATGGTATTGAGTATACAACCTAGAAAGGTTACTTTGGACAAATAACTTGAGAAAGGTGGGAACATAACATAACAAGCATGTTGGACGCTTACTTTTAACAAAGAAAGGGGTGATAAGAAAGAATATCTATTTGAGTTCAACACATGGTGCCTAAGAGATCAGAACAAAAGGCTCATTTCCTAGCCTTGGACGCATGAGCTAAAACGTTGTTCCTTTAAGATACATATTTTGGAAGAAAGAAGGTGATAGTGGGTGCATACCCTAAGAGATGCATTGGATACAAGTCTTCAATAGAAAGGGAGGTTAGCTTGGATGCATAAGGGGTCATCATGGATGCCTACTTGAGATAAAAAGGAGGTAGGTTAGTGGCAAGCTAAAAAACCTAAGGAAGTGCGGACAAAAGATAAGGTGAAAGTATGTCAATGCATGGTAGGGGGAGGTGAAAGAGCATAAAAGCATGCCTATTGTATATGCACCCACTTGGGGTTGCATGAGGAGACAGGTTACGTTGACAGCTGGAGCCAAATAAGTAAAGTTTGTAAGTAGGAGATGGAAAAATGGGAAAGAATTTGGCTAGGTTCAAGGAAGAGGTGACTGACTATGAGTAAGTTAACAACAAAATAAGTCTGGTTTAGCCATTTTAAAAGAGAGTTATGTGTGGGATAATTTGGGGATGACACATAACCAAGGGACTAAGCATGATATGGTAGCATTTGAGGTGGAAAGTTGGCCCGTGCAAATCTATAAATAAGGGAGGAAGGAGAGAAGAGTTCTTCCAATTCTCTTGGGTAAATCCAAAAATTCTTAATCCAAATTAAGGAGAATTGAGTGTGGGAGTGGACCTTGGGCTTCCATGAAGGTTGGAGGCGGAGGAGATTGAATATTGATGGGAACAAAAGATGTGCAAAAGAAATGGGTGACTAGAAGAGGGTTGGTTGTTGCCTAGTGCATAGCGTGTTGGGTTTTATGTCCTAAAACTCACAGTTTGTAAGATGAAACATATTCTATTTTCAATAAAAATGTTATTGAGGTGTTGTTCAATAAAACTGTTATTGAATATGTAAATTGCACTAAATTCAATAAACTAAGATCCATGGTTATTACATAAATACTTGGACTTTATGTGGAGACATAAGAATGAATTAAGTTAAGTAGATAGCCAAAACAGTCTATAGTACACGAATAAGGTTGGGTTACCTTATTCTGGTAACATTATTGGATGCGGTCCACTTTGTATTTAGTACAAACAACGTGATCCTCAATCGTTCATGTGGAGACATGCGAGTCATCCCATGCAATGAGTTTGTGTAAGACTAGACAAGGAAACTAGTCACTCTTACTTTATAATGCCTTTTGCTGAAAGAGATGACCTAGGTACTTGATCTTAATCCTGAGCTAACTATGAAATCCTGTTTATCTGGGATTATCCTTAGATTTGCATGGGTGAGGGTTGACTCAACAACACTAGCTCAATAAGCCTCCGATTTTAGGGATAAGACCGGGTAGATAGTTGGGGACATAGAGTGCTAGAAAAAATTCACTCCTACCTGATTTTAAGCGTTAGGATTGGTGCCCTAAATCTCGTAGGGTCCTGTAGTTTGTAATTGTATTGTACAAATATTTTATTTGTATAATAAAATATGAGATGTTTTATTTGACATATAGTAGCATTAAACCCACAAACCAATAAACTAACATCCAAGGTTATCTTCTGTAGCTTAAACATGTATGTAGAGACATATAGGTGGATCATGTTTAAGTAATAACCTAAATGGTCTCTAGTAGATGGATAAGGCTGAATACCTTATATTGGTGGCACTAAGAGTACGACCTGCTTTGTAGATGTTATAATTGGTGTAAAATGCTACAAATGATCTGATCTTGATCATTCATGTGGATACATGTGAGTGGAGGTATCCTGTACAAAGAAGTTTGTATAAGACCTAACCACAAAAGAACTAGTTTCATTATATAACACCATTCATAATAGAGATTTACATTTTACCAAGATGACTATAGGTGACATGACATGAGTTCTGAGTGAGTTGTGAACTGCCTATGATGGCCATTCTTTGATTTATATGGGTCAGAGTGGGTAGATTGCAGACTCAACAAACCTACCATTTTGGGGTTTTATCTGATTGGTGAGTTGGGAACATAGCACACAAGACGGAATTTATTCCTTCCCCGAGGTCAGGTAAGTAGATAAATTACTCCCTTAAGGGCTTATTTCGAGGCTTGAACAATGTGGCACTACACCCTTTCCTGGCCCTGAGGTGTTTGGTCATAGTTGGACTATGATTTATTGTTCATTAGAGAGATCAGTGGTACTTAGGAGTTAGATGTAACTATAAGGGCAAAATGGTAATTTTGGCCTAGTTGTACTTACGAGCAATTTGTGAAGGGTCATCGAACTGTTGACTGATTATATTCAATGGTCACAGAAATATATCTGTAGTACGAAAAGTGTAACTGTTGGTCTTTAGTGGAGTGCCCAATAGTTAATTGATGTTGAATAAATTAATCAATAAATAATTAAAGAGTTTAATTAATTATTCAAGTACCGTTGGAGTTTCAAGCTACAGGTTCATGAGGTCTCCTCTGTAGCTCAATCGACATTTATGAGCATCAATTTTGTTTAATTTGAATTGTTCAAGTTAATTAAGGGAATTAATTATATATGATATAATTAATTTAATTTAATTAGATATGATATAATTACTATAATGTATTTGAAACATTATAATATAAAGTTTATTTGGGAGGAAATAAATATTTAAGTATGATTCAAATATTAATTATATGAATTGGATAATTAAAACAATAGGTCTTATTGTATTTGATATAATATAGAAACTATAGGTTATATGTTATATATGATATAATCTATAGTTATGTGTATATGATATAATCTATAGTTCTTATATATATATATATATATAATACTAATTTATTAAAATTAAATTAAAAGACATTTTTAATATAAAAATATTTAAAAATATTTACACTTTAGCAAAAAGTTCCAAAAGTACAAAGCTTGAGAGAGGAGTGCTCTCAGTACGTTTTGGGTTTTGAGAAAAAAAAAAAAAATCTCCCCACATAAATTTTATCTCCTCTCCTTTCATCTCTAAAACTTTTCCCTCACCAAAATTCCAAAGGTCCACAACTCCTTGGATTCTCATCTCAGAGAATACAAAGAACTTCAATTGGTGGTGTTCTATTAGTTCGATTTTGTTCGTGATTTCGGTTCAAGAGATTTTGAAGAAAAATTCTTTAAAGGTAAGGGTTTCATGAAACCCTAAATTATTTCTTTCTCTTAATTTTTTTTATAAGCATGCTATAGTTTCATGACTAAAGTACTATTATTCTATAATTTTCTATAAAACTTTTGAACCTGTAAAATTTGGGATTTGGGTCCGATCCCCATTTCCGCTCAAGGACTTTAACTGGTTCTTTCAACTGGTATTAGAGTGGGGTTTTTTGCCCAATTTTTTCAAAATTTTCAAAGTTAATTTTACAGAAATTTTGTGGCTTTGCATTTTGTTTGAATTCTTCATGTGATGATTGTTTCTTATGAATGGTTAATAATTAATGGATGTTTTAGAATTGGTGCTTTTTTATCGCTTTCATTTTTGCAAATTTGATTTGTAAGGGCCCCTGTTTTGGACATGATTATTTGCGATCGAGTCTGTATTTTAATGTTTTGAGTCGTTCGTGACTGTTCCGATTGAAATCTGGAGAAGACGAGGCCAAATTGGAGGATTTTCGATAAAGTTTGTGGTTGTACAGTGCTATCTGTATCTCAGTGTTGCAACGCTCCGAAACGGAATGAATAAACCAGTTCTTGCCGATTCAGTTCCTGATCCATTTGGTTCACTTGTAGTTTAGTCAGTTAGAGTAGTTCGGGTCTGGTTTGGAGGCTGGCCGGTTCGGTTCGAGTGGTTCAAGGCTCAACTCACTTGTTTTGGACCGCTTGACCATTAATTTTGTAATAGATAGTTACTTTGATTAATTAAATTAATACAAGTGTTAGTGTTATATTAATTTAATTAATTGTTTTGATTTTCAATCCCGGTCCATTAATTATTTTATTAATTATGCATTTGATATATGATTTTTATTTATATATATGTGTCATATAGTATAAAATCCCACCATAAGTTATGCATTTAATTTCATGCATCATTTATATTATAAATGTTACAATATATATAATTGCATGATTTTTTTTATAGCATGCTCATGCATCATATAATATAAGTGTTATAGTATATGTTTGCATGCATTAATTACATTGTCATGCATCACTTATATTATAAGTGTTATAATATATAGTTTTATGAATGTATGGATGAATGTTGTTAAATATTTCATTACAATATAAATGTTATATATAGTTACTAATGAAATGGAATTGCAGGAAGCATGACATTACCTTAGGTAATTTATAATTGTTATAATTTATTAAGTATGTCAATGAATGCAATTTTATGTTTTTAATTTATTTCATTTTTTTTTATAAAAGTTATAATTAAATATAATTAGAAATTAAATCAATAATTCAGAATTGCATGCAAACCTTCGATTAAAGTCATTTTTTAAAATAGTTTGGAAATATGATTCATAGAGGCTTAGATCACTTTTATAATAAGATTAGAAATTAAGTTTAATCTTTTAATCAGTTTAATAGGAAAATGATTCTTAATTAAAATATTAAATTTGTAACAAATGTATCTATAAGGGACATTTTGTCTGAGGTTAGTTCTATCTAGGATGAGGTATTTATGTTGACGGAAACACAACACCCCTACCTAGGAACATACCTAGAAAGGTGAATTGGATAGATTTGTTACAAACATGCAGTGATTGATTAAAGTTTATTAAAGTGTTTAAGAAACATTAATCAGAGTTGTTTAACTATCAAAAGTAAGTGTTACTTTTGGGTAAATTAAAGAAACACTTAGTTTAAAATTAGTAGCCCGATTTTCCTAAGTTAAATAACCCCAAGTATAACACTCAGTGGGAGGAAAATGGGGTATATGATACTTCATTTTACCTTTTTACATTTCTCCTTAAAAATTCATACCGTGAGATTTATACTCGTCCTCTATACACCTTTGCTCGTGTTCCCCTATGGATGGTGTTTGTATAGATCAATATTGGATGGAGAGAGTTTTTATAGTAAGTGGGAACGAGACGTATGTCAACATATCCCACGATCTCTCTCATTAGTTGGTAGTAAAGTTTCATGCTCGGCCTCGAGGCACCTTTGCTTGTGTCCCCCTACGGATGGCATTTGCATGATTCTTTACCTCAAACTCCGAAAATTGATAGGATTACTTTAGTTTTTGTCCCTGTCGATTTTTTCCTACGGTTGGGTCATTGGGGCGGAACTCTAAAATCTAAAATAAGGGGCTATACTTACAAGAAATGTTAAGTGAGTTTGACAATTTCTTGACCGAACAATGGTAACTAATAGTTATAGTAACAAGGAGTTGTTCTGTCTATTGGCTGAGATAGTCTTATTTTAGTGAAGAGACACCTGATCACCCTACGGTGACTTTTTTCTTGTCTAACTGAAACATCATTGCAAATTAAATATCACTTAGGGTGCATTAGATTATTTTGCTAAATTTGATTGATTTTTCAAAATGGGTTAATGCAAAGATTACTAATATAAATAATTTATATGGTTCTAGTGATTTATTAACTATGACTATCATGACACTTAATTTGCTCGCCACTAACAAACTTACGGACGAAAAGTATACAACCTAAAAAAACACTATCAACACAATTTTAATCATTGATGACCTCTTTTTTGTCCCCATGGAGGATTTTCCTCCTATTCCTGCTCCAAATGCCACTCAAAATATTTGAGAGGTATACGAGTGTTGGACATGGACAAACGAGAAGGCCCGAGTGTATATCTTGGCAAGACTTTCAGAAGTCTTAGCCAAGAAGCATGAGTTAATGATCAATTCTGTGAGATCATCCCGTCCCTACAGGGAATGTACGGACAACCGTCCGCACAACTCAGGCACGATACTCTAAAACACATCTTCAATGCCCGTATGTAAGAAGGGACATCTGTTAGAGAACATGTTCTAAATATGATGGTCCACTTAAATATGGCGAAGATGAATGAGTTTGTCATTGATGAAGCCAGTCAGGTTAGCTTCATCTTGGAATCTTTATCTAAAATTTTCCTATAGTTTCGTAGTAATGCTGTTATGAACACGATTGCTTACAACCCGACCACCTTGCTCAGTGAGCTTTAAACTTTTCAGTCTTTGATGAAAATCAAGGAACAAAAGGGAGAGGAAAATTTTGCCTCGTTCTTAAAGAAGTTCTACAAAGGATCGTCATTTGGAACTAAGTATGTAACTTCTTCTTCTGGCACCAAAAAATGGACGATGAAGAAAGGTGGAAAAGGGAAAGCTAACCCACCAGTTGCTATTGCACAAGTTGAGATTGATCCTAAAGAAGTCAAGATCGATTCTGAAGGAGATCTAGCTTTAGCTTTGAATGAACATTCACATTCTGATGATGTGTGGGTTCTTGATTCTGGGGCATTTTATCATATGTGCCCAAATAGAGAGTGGTTCTCAACCTATCAGCAAATAGATGGAGGGAATGTTAGCATGGCTAATGGTGCTGTGTGAAAGATAGTTGGAATCAGATCAGTCAAGATACAAACACATAATGGTGCCTTCTATACTTTAAAAGAGGTTAGGCATGTTCCATTAATGAAGAAGAGTTTGATATCCTTTAGTGTACTCGATAGCAAGGGTTACAGTTTTAAAGGTAAAAGTGGAGCAATGTATGTCTATAAGGGTTCTGAGGTAGTTCTGAAAGGCATAAAGCATGGAACACTGTATTTTCTATTAGGTTCCACTATAACAAGTTAAGCTATTGTTGCATCATCGGTCGTTCACAAGGATGATATGACTAAGTTATGGCATACGAGATTTGGTCATATGAGTGAAAAAGGAATGCAAATTTTGTTAAAAAGGGATCTTCTTTGTGGGCACAAGGTGCAGGATTTTGAATTCTATGAACATTGTGTATTTGGGAAGCTTCATCGCAGTAAGTTTCCAAGAGGTATTCATCGTACAAAAGGGACACTTAATTATATTCATTCAGACTGTTGGGGACTTTCCAAAGTTGAATCTATTGGAGGTAATAAGTATTTTTTGTCTATAATTGATGATTACTTAAGAATGACTTGGGTTTTTATGATGAAACATAAAAGTGAATCCTTCAAGAATTTCAAGCAGTGGAAGATACTGATTGAAAATCAAACAGGGAAGAAGATCAAAAGGTTGTGAACTAATAATGGTCTGGAATTCTGTGGATCTAAATTTAATGAGTTCTGTAAAGCTGAGGGGATTGTACACCATCATACTGTTAGGGATACTCCACAGCAAAATAGGGTTGCAGAATGTATGAATCAGACGTTGTTGGAGAGAGCAAGATGCATGCTCTCTAATGCAGGGTTGACTAGAAGGTTTTAGGCAGAAGCAGTAAATACATCATGTTATCTGATCAATCGTGGACCTCACACAGCTATTTATTGTAAAATACCTTACGAGGTGTGGTCTGGTAAGCATGCAGATAATTCTTTATTAAAAGTTTTTGGTTGTATTGTCTACTATCATGTTAATGAGGGTAAATTAGAACTGAGAGCTAAAAAGTGTATATTTGTGGGTTTTAAGGATGGAGTTAAGGTATATAGAGTCTGGTCACCTTCTGAGAATAGAGTCATACTTAGTAGGACTGTGATATTTGATGAAAATTCTATGCTTAACTCAACTGTAAAGCCTTTTGTGATGTCTACTGATGTGGGAGAAAGTAGTAGTGTTGATAAACAGGTGGAGATGCAATTCACTTCAGCTGTGAATGAATTAAAACATCAAGGTGGAGAAGATCAACACATTATTACAGAAACTGATTTGCAACCAGAAATTAATGTGCCTAAAACTTTAAAAGTTGCTTTGCCTGAAAATTATAGATCACGAGTAGATCAACTGAGTATAGCTCGTGATAGAGCTAGAAGAGTTGGTGTTGGACCTCCCATGAGGTATGGTTTTGAAGATATGATTACTTTTGCATTGCAGGTTTCTGAAGAGGTGGATCCTCATGAGCCATCCACCTATAGAGAAGCAGTATCATGTGGTGAGTCTGCTCAATGGCTTGCTGCTATGGGGGATGAGATGGAATCTCTTAACAAAAATCAGACTTGGGAACTAGTTAAATGACCTAAGGAGAGAAAAATTGTCACTTGTAAATGGGTCTTCAAGAAAAAGGAGGGAATATCACCTTCAAGAAAAAGCTCGAGTTGTTGCTAGAGGGTTCACACAAAGAGAAGGAGCTGATTATAATGAGATCTTCTCAACAGTAGTTAGACATACTTCTATCAGGGTGTTACTAGCTATATCAGAATTTGGAACTTGAACAACTAGATGTGAAGACAGCTTTCTTACATGGAGAGTTGGAGGAAGAGATTTATATGACCCAACCAAATGGGTTCCAGTGTCCAGGTAAAGAAGATTATGTGTGCAAGTTGAAGAAATCTTTGTATGGGTTAAAGCAGTCTCTAAGGCAGTGGTACAAACGATTTGACAGCTATATGATTGGACTTGGCTATAACAGAAGTCTGTATGATTGTTCTGTATATCACAACAAAGCTGATGATGGTTCGATGATTTATCTACTTTTTTATGTAGATGATATGTTCATAGCTGCAAAGTCCAAGTCTGACATTCTGAAATTAAAGAATCTTCTCAGTGCTGAATTTGATATGAAGTATTTGGGTTATGCTTAGAAAATTATGGATATGGAGATTTATAGGGACAAAGATAAGTATAAGCTCTTCTTGTCGCAGAAAGGATATATTCAGAAAATATTGTCCAGGTTTGGTATGTCATCAGATACTCCTAGTGCTGTAAATGCTCGTTTGTCATATGTGCTTTCACCACAGCCTGAAGCTAAGAAGGAGTATATGTCTCGAGTTCCTTATGCTAGTGTAGTGGGAAGTTTGATGTATGCTATGGTCTGTACTAGGCTTGATCTTGCCCACGCTGTTAGTGTTGTCAGCAGGTTCATGGGTCAACCTGGGAAGGAGCATTGGCAATCCGTTAAAAGGATTTTTCGTTACCTTAGAGGTACATCAGATGTTGGTATTGTTTATGGGAATTGCACAGAGTGTTTAGTGACCGATCATTCTGATTCTGACTATGCTGGAGATGTTGACAGTAGGAGGTCTATGACTGGCTATGTGTTCACTCTGGGTGGTTCTGTTGTTAGTTGGAAGGCAACCATACAGCCTACAGTTACTTTGTCTACTACTGAAGTAGAATACATGACCTTGACAGAAGCTGCTAAAGAGGGAATATGGTTGAGGGGGTTAGTTGGTGATCTTGGTTTGCATCATGACAAAGCTATTGTATATTGTGATAGTTTGAGTACAATATGCCTAGCCAAGGATCAAGTTCATCATGAGAGAAATAAGTATATAGATGTAAGATATCACTTCTTAAGAGGTGAGCAGAAAGTTAAAGTGATGAAAATTGGTACTGCTGATAACCCTGCTGATATGTTCACCAAACCGGTCCCACAAGACAAGTTCCAACATTGTTTGGACTTGCTAAATGTTTTGAATTGTTAGTGGGCTCCCCTTTATGGGACACTTTGAGGCATGAGGAAGAAGTCTAGGTACGTCTGGCAATATTGATTTATGTTGCATTTGGTACATCTGTTATCTTGGAGAGAATTCAAGTCAAGGTGGAGATTTGTTGGAATTACTTGAATTTGTTTGTTGGCGCTTCGAACAACCAAGTATGGGGGTCTCGCTTTAATTATTTACAATTATGACCCTAGGGTTTAGAGTAGTATGTTATATAAACTCTCTAACCCTAGAGACACCGTTTGATGTAATTTTCTGAAAACATTCTCCCTAATAATACTATTCTCCCTCTGCCCGTGGACATAGCTAACACACCGTTAGTGAACCACGTATATCTGTGTGTCGATCTTCTATATCTCTATGTTCCTTTTTGTGTTCTTTAATTGTTAGTCGATTTCGTAACAGATAGCCATGATTGCCACAAACTCACAGAAAGGAACACTTTACCACTTCACCACTCATGTGAATCGTACCATTCAAATCTTCAAAGGGTTAACCCGGAAAGACACAAAGATGACGAATATATATATATATATATATATATATATATATATATATATATATATATATATATATGAGCTTCGTAAGAAAACAATTCTATAAGGGGAAATGATCTTTGTCGAGACAGAAATAAATATGTCAAAAAAGAAAAGAATGTTCTCTAGAGAAGAATGGTTCAGACAACCAAGATAAAAAATAAAAAAGTAATAAAAAAAGCCAAAATAATAATGTAGTGCCAATAAGTTTGACAAGAGTAAAGACATATTATCTAGATAAAATAATCAGCCAAAATAACTGTAGCAACAATAAGTTTGGCTATAGTGCAAATTTACTATTAAATAACTTTCCCAATTTTCACTAATTCAACCAGTAATTTAACTCTAATGTTGTTTTTGTCCATGATTTTACCAATCTCATAATTCATTGTACATATAAGAGAAAACCATTGTTAATTTGATGAAATTTTAACAAAATTTAAACTTTAACGATAAGATTGTAACACTTATTTTGACTTGAGTGTAATAACATAATGAAATTGAAAGTTTATGTACAACAAATTTGATATACAACTGTCAAAACGAGTAAACTCAACTAACATAAAGGATATATTAACGACTATGAAAATTTTGATACACAGCTTGTCAAGTTTTTAATTGATTTTTTTCCTCAAATATTTATGTTGCGCTATGATATAAAAGTATGAAAAAGAAAAAAGACAAAGTTGAAAGTCACTTGGAAATTTGGAATAGAGCGTTTTAAATATATCTTCTTCAACATCTAACCTGATGATACATACTTTCTCTCACCCACTAACTTTCAATGATATTGTTGATATACTAAATATGGAGGATATGATTTAGAATGATATACTTAATGTATAACATTAGTATTTGAATTATATATCTTAGTGTTAGATTTGTGTTATTGACTATATATTTGTTTAAAAATTTTGGATTATTTTTATTGGGTTGCTTTTAGTGTTGTTTCAAAATATATCTTAATGGGAACTTGTATCAGAGTTGTTATAAAGAATGTTGACTTGGTAGAATATTTCTCTCTTTATTTGAATTATTCTGTATTTTATTTATCTTGCTTTCCTTTTTGATAATTTGTTGAATTTGTTTGAGAATATTTTCTATTTTGTTGTTGTGCTATTTAAGTCCAAGAAGTATCTTTGCTATAAGGTTGCCACATGTATTATTGTGTGAGATCTTTTATTGAGTATTGATAAACTACTTTCTATATGGTCAAAGAAGAAAGAATTAATCTTAGCTTGTGGCGGCGTATTCTTTATGTTGTTCTTTCTGTGAACGTTTCAATCTTGTGAAGCTTTATTTGGTCTTAGGAGAAGTCTAAGGCAAAATTGATAGAGAAGGGATTTTTAACCTTAGGGGAATCCTAAGGTATCATTCATAGGGAAAGATTTCTCAAACTTAAGGGTGCCTAAATTCTTCAAGTGAAGAGGAGTTCACAAGAAGGAGGATAGATATCTTTATAGTGAGAGAGAGTCTCACACACTTAGGGGGAGCCTAAATGTTTCATCACTAATATTCACATATTTAAGAGGACCTAAGTTCGAGTGAGGAGGAGTCTCACATCTACGGAGAGCCTAGGTGATTAATAAATTAGGCTCTACGTGTGTCCCTATAATCGTCATTATTTATAGATAAGTACAACGTTGAAAATACTTGACTTTTACATATTAGTAAATAATCTTTTCCAGGTACACTGCCTCCAAACGTACGTGATTTATCATCGAACTGGGGTACTAATCTTTGTGTGTTCATTTATGATTTACTATTTGTTTCTCTATTGTTGTCTCTAACTTTGTTAGGACGTCTTGTGTGACATCTGTCTTGGTGGGACTGATCATCCTTAAAATTTCACTTATTATATTAACACGGTTCAAAATTCAGTTTCAAGTGTAGATTTGCTGTATTAATAGTTTACCTTCATTTAATTCAGTTTCAAGTGTAGATTTGGTGTATTAATAGTTTATCTTCATTTATTCAAAATTGATTACCAATATGATAAATGAACTATTATATATTGAAGATATTGTACTAAAAAAGCAATATTCTAAAACAAATGAATACAAATACAAATTAAGGCCACAAATAAAAATAAATGCATGAGTAGGTGTTGACAGATAAATTTAGTATATCAACTCATTAATATATTATATAACTGATGTATTAGTTGATATATCAATGAACTGATATGCATTAAAAATATATTAGATATATTATTGACATACGTATTGATACACAATTAAGGATATTTCATGTGTTTTTTTTTTTATTATTATATTTGCAAATTTCAAAAGACTTCTAAATTTGTGATTTGAAAATTTGTTTTATGTTTCTTTTTGGGGGTAAGAGTGAAAGGTTGAATCAAATGGTAATTAAAGAATTGAAAAAATAGGATAATTAAAATCTCAAATACAGAAAATTGGAGAAGGAGAAAGAGAATGAAAAATTAAAAAAAAAAAATTCAATAGCAAAAGTACTAGAATAATAATAATAAAATTAAAACGGTAAAAAATAAAATAAAATTGAAAAGAGAAATAAATTTTAAAATATTTATATCAAATGGTTATATTAACCACATGAGATTTTTGGTTGATGGGTATATTGGTAAACAAAATCTTTAAAAAAAAATCAGTAAATCTAAATCTTACACTTTTATTAAAGTTGGACTTTCAAGAAAATTGGTTGTGGAAAAAACCGAATCTTCACAATCTCTTTCTTACCTCATAGAACCAAACTTTTTCTCATTGATAATTCTTCGATAATTTGTTGATTCTTTAATATATTTGTTAAACAAATATTTATTAAGAAAACTAATATAATTTAACTTTTCAAATATTTAATTTTAAAAATAAATGAAATGTCGAGCAATCGCTGAAAATAGTTTTTGAAACATTTTTAATATTTATTTTAATCTATTCTTATCACACGAGTTTAAATAAAAATAATTTTTTTCCCTAATAAATCCAAACACCCTAAACATCTTTTTCTCTACTCGCCTACATGAGAATTCTTCATTTAGAAGCAAATGGCCAATATTTTCTATAGTAATCCATTGCAATGAGCTGGATTGAGTTCAAGAAGTATTGGGTTTTAAAACAAAATCCCATATGATATCCACCTCCCCCTTGACTTGGCTATATATATATATTGCATAACTTGCATCATCTAAATGGGGCCATTCTTGCATAAGATTACAAATTCCTTCCAAGATAAAGTTGTTCAATAATCTAGACCAATTATGGTATTGATATAGACTTCCAATGGCAATTTGTTCAATCATTCATTTAAGATGAATCATTGAATCTACATCATAAGGACCCAACATTCACCTTATAAGAAATAAATTAAGATTTTATAGTTGGATTCGGACGAATATCAGCCTACAGACTAAATAATCATTGAATCAATCAGATCTAATCTTAATTTGTGTATATGATAAGAAAAAATGTATTTCATCTTAATCTTAAGAGAAAAAGGTAAACTCGAAGTCATTCTTTCTTTAAATACATTATTATAACTCTATATGAGGTAACTTCATTTAATCTTTAAACTTTTGATTTTTTTTTTAATTTTTTTACAGTTCTCTGTTGATTATAACGTTGAAGTCATTTTTCTTCATTTTGTAGGTCTTCTAATGTTGTTGTCACATGAAGGTCAACTTTATTTTATCCTATCCAGATTTTGACATCAACAATACCTAAATTTGTATAGAAATGACAAAGCTTCCCACAAGACCAATCATTGAAATGTTTACTTCGAATGAGACTTGGAGATGATGATGAAAAATACATTTTACACAGGGACTCTCATCCCTCGTCCTTGGGACAACCAAGGGCGAGAAGTTTGTTTACCTTGCTTCTAATATCTTAAACTTGGATCAATTAAAAGATTGAGTAAGCTCCTTGACTTACCTCTAGTATTTTTAGTTGTTAACAATTAAACTTTTGTGCAAACGCCTAATTCATCCATCAATTCCATAGCTTAGAAAAGTTTGTTACATTTTTCTAATGTTTTCCCCCTTTTCTTGCCAGGGATTATATTTGCATTAAGATGCTTCTTTCTTCTTCTTTTTTATTATTTTTTTAGTATATAGAAGGATTCGCTCATGGTTTTGAATACACTCGTATGCCAATTAAGTTGTATGCTTGATTTGGCAAGATGCTTCTCTCATTCTTTTTTTTTTTTTAATTATTTTTAAATTTTGAGTAGGATAGAAAATTTGAACAATAGACTACCTTTTGATTACTAACACATAACACGTCATTAAGTGTTTCTTGTCCTATGTTCTTACCAAAATCATAAACCTAAAATTAAATATAATTTATCTAAGCATTTGTAATTAAAATTTAATAGATTAATTAATCGATAAATAAATAGATGAATAAACAGATGAAACAATCTGCTTGTATATCCCTTGTCCATTCTCATCCTTATTCTAATATGTAATCTGTGGATCCATTCGACACTTTTTTAGTATTTCTTATCTTATGTTATTTATCATACACTGGTTTGTCAGTTTTCAAAGTTATTTCACAAGGCAAAACTTAATGTTAAGGCATGTGAGAACTCTAGTAATCCAACAACTGACCCTCAAGTAATTATATCATATCAAATGAGTGTAGCACATGGAGTGTTATTGAATAGTTCTTCATATCCACCATTGATGTGCATAGGTCTACTATTATGTGTGGTGGGTCAAAATAGCTAATGGGTTAACTTGTAATATATATATATTTTTTTTCTTAATGTTAAAATGAGCTTTGTTCAATAATATACTAATTCTCATAAAGATGGAGGATAAAATAGAAAAAAGATAAAAACTTGATTATGTTAGGTTTAATTATTTTCCATTATCCTTTCTATTTAGGTGAAGCATTAGTTAGGCAGAAAAGTTTCTGATCTTACAGCCTAACTTGTGTCCATAAAACCCTTCTTTAAATAACTGACAACTTATTAGAAGCAACAATGGGTATTTTTTTTTTTTTTTTTTTTTTTTTTTTTTTTTTTTTTTTCTTCATTTTAAAAATAGTATTATCAACTAAACGCTCTAGCTTAGGAAAGTAGAATACCCCAATTATATATAACATTGATTACAAGATATACTCCGATAATCATTCACAAGCACATGGTCTACTTAAGGCGAAAGTGCTATAATTAAATTAAGTGCTAACGAACTAAAAATGAAACACATGTCAAGCTAATCAAATATTTGCATTAAGATCTAAGGAGAAATCGTGCTAGTTAATTAATAGTTAATACAAAATTAGTTAACCGATTTCTTCTTTAATCCTAAATTGAATAAACCAACTACGTGTCCTAGAAAACGTCGTGAAAGACACACACCCATAAATCAATTCTTGCTCCTTAATTAGCCAATTCAAAGCCTAACAATTACGAATTATGTATCAATTTCTAGCAATTCATCATGCATTAACAATCAAATTGTCAATCCTCATCATCCATGCATGCTAAGGGATTAAAAACAAAGATTAAAGATGCTTGGAAGAGAAATATATCATTAATGCTCAAAAATCCCTCAAAAAATTACTATGGATTCATCCAAAATCCCTAAACTAGAATAAAACTCATCTAAATTGGGGACATTGTCACCAAGCTCGTCATAACAAAGAAACATTAAAATTAAAGATCCAACCTTTCCAAGTTAAGAAAATGAAAGAAAACAAGAAAAATATTGAAGAGAGGCTAAAAGGCTTGGGATGGAGCCCCTCTCTCAACCCTAGAATTGAAAGAGCTTTTACAGAAAATTGCCAGAGTGTAACGACATTGAGGTTGTGTTGCAAAGTTGTCCCGAAAACCCCTAGTGCGCCACAACATAGAGCAGCATTAGTCCTCCAAATCCTCTCCATAGTGTCACAACTTTGTAGGGCAGCGTAGTGCACTAAACTTCTACCTTGCAGCGTTGTGCCTCGACACTGCCTAGTGTTCGGTTAAACACTATATTTTTCGGATCAATTATCCCATTCTTATGTGAATTTAATAGAATACTAATCAACTAGCAAAGACAATAATAATCAACTAAGGACACAAGAAATTTTTATGTAGAAAAACCATGGATTGAAGTTAAAATCTCCACTATAATCGATAATGGGTACAAACAAGTTCTCCTTAGTTACAACTAGAGGCATACACAATAAATATCTCAATATTAATAGTCTCGGTAACAAATGGCAACAGTAAAGAAAAAACAATTAGAAGGGTTTCACTTGGTTTTGGCAAGAAATTACCCACTGTATCTAATTGTAAGTAGCTCCAAACGAAATCTTCACTGTCCAGATTGAAGATTCTTGTGTCAAGAATATGCTGTCAAAATTTCAGCTCGATCGGACAATGTATCAATCCCCAAATGGTTGAAAAACATTATTAGTCAAAAGAAGAATTATCTCTTAATTTTCTTTCAGTGCCGTCAAAATCACTCCTCAGTCTGCATATGTAAACTTTTTAGCCGACCGCTAATGGTTATTTCCAAATAACCTAATGCCCAAGTGGGCCTTTATTGGGCTTCACTAAAAAAAATGAAATAACCCAAAAAATCTCCCCCTATTCAATTTGTGGAGGAACTTGTCATTCCTGCAGTAGAACGACAAGACTCAAGCTTCTCTCTTGGTAGATTCTTTATCAACATATCGGATCTATTATGATAAGTATGTATCTTCTCTAACTCAAACAACTCATCATTCAAAGCATCTTTCTTAAATGATACTTCACATGTATATGCTTCGCTCTGGAATGAAATGTAGCATTCTTACCAAGATGATATCACTATGATTATAATAGTATATCACATATCTTTGTTGCTTGAGGCCAAGCTCATGTATAAAGCACTTCATCCACAATATCTCTTTGCAAGCCTCTGCTTCTGCAATATACTTTGCTTCAGTTGTAGAAAGTGCAACACACTTCTGCAACCTTGACTACCAAGACAGTGCACCACCTGTAAATGTCATCAAGTAACTAGAAGTAGGCTTTCTATTGTCTAGATTTATTGTCATATTTGAATCATTGTACTCATCAAGTACTGGTTTTCCACCTCCAAATGTGAGTTTCAAACTAGAAGTACCTTTGAAATATCTCATGATGCACTTGACTACCTCCCAATGTTATTTTTCTGGATTGGAAAAAAACTGGCTAACAACACCAACAACATGAGTAATATCAGGTCTAATACATACCATGGCATACATCAAGCTCCCAACTACTAAAGCATAAGAGATCTTGCACATATCTTTTTTCTCTTTATCTGTAGAAGGACACTGTTTGCTACTCAGTTTGAAGTGACTAGATAAAGAAGAATTGGCTGGTTTCACTTTACTCATATTGAAACGCTCAAGCACCTTCTCCAAGTATTCCTCCTATGACATATATAACTTCTTGGATGCTATGTCTCGAAATATTCGAATTCCAAGAATTTTCTTTGATGGCCCCAAATCCTTTATGACAAAGGATTTACTCAATTGTTTCTTGAACCTGTCAATTCTCAAAACATTCTTGCCAACAATCAAAATGTCATCAACATAGACCAATAATATAATAAAATCATTATCATAAATTTTTTGAAAAAAAAAAAACGCATTGATTAGAAGTAGTCTTTATGTAGTCTTACTCCCCCATAACTTACTCAAACTTCTTGTACCATTGCCTCAATGCCTGTTTCAACCCATAAAGATTTTTCTTCAATTTACACAATAGATGCTCTTTGGCTTTCTGCTCAAACCCTCTGGTTATTCCATATAGATTTCTTTATCTAAATCCCTATGGAGAAATGTAGTCTTAACATCCATTTGCTGAACCACTAAGTCAAGACTAGCTGTCAAACCCAAAACTACATGTATAGAAGACATCTTGACAACTGGAGTAAAAATTTCATCAACGTCGACACCTTTCTTCTTATTGAACCCCTTGACATCCAATCTCGATGGCTTTGAGGTATGTTCTTTCTTTTTCACTCTATAAACCTACTTATTTTTCAATACGATTTTTCCTTTAGGCAATTTCACAAGCTCAAAAGTGTGGTTGTCATGTAAAGACTTCATCTCATCTTTCATGGCATCAATCCACTCTCTTTCGTGCTCATCTTCTATGGCCTCTTTATAACTCTTAGGCTCTTTCCCATAAGTCAATAATAAATATTCATTAGCTGAATATCTTGTTGACGGACGTCAATGTCTGATAGATCTCTTGAATGATCATTCTAAACCTCATTTTCTATCTATGTAGAAGGTTGTGTTAAAGAAATTGAACTCAAATCAATCAGATTATCATTGTGCTCGTACTTTGTTTTTTTTTTTTTTGTCTTCTCAATGTCTAATATTGTTTGGTCTTCTACAAACACGACATCTCGACTTCTAATAAGCTTTTTCTATACTGGATCCTATAGTTTATAACCAAACTCATCTTGCCCATAGCTAAGAAACACACGTGGTCTAATCTTTCCATCAAGTTTCGATCTCTCATCTTTAGGAACATGAACAAAAGCTTTACAATAAAAAAACACGCAAGTAATCATAAGATATATCCTTATTTGACCATATTTTGTTCAGAATTTCTGATCCCAAAGTAACACATAGCATGAGATTCAAAATATGTACAACTGTATTCAATGCTTCACCCTAGAATGATTGCGATAACTGTGACTCTGAAAGTAAACATCTCATTCTCTCAACTAGTGTTTTTTTCATTCTCTCAGCTATCCTATTTAACTAAGGAGTTTTAGGAGGTGTCTTTTGATGTCAAATACCATGATTTATGCAATATTCATCAAAAGGTCCACAATACTCACCTCTATTATCTGTCCTAATACACTTCAACTTTTTACCAGTTTCTCTCTCAACAAGGACATGAAATTGTTTAAAGACCTATAACACCTGATCTTTAGTCTTCAAAGTATAGACCCCTGTTTTCTTTGAATGATCATCAATAAACATCATAAAATATGACACACCTCCAAGTGTTTTTATTTACATAGGACCACTCACATCAAAATGTACCAAGTCTAATACATTTGGTTTCCTTGAATGTTGAGAGATGACTTAAAAGTAACTTTAGCTTGCTTTCCTGCCAAACAATGAAGACACCTTTTTAGGGGTGCACTCTTTATATCAAGAAGATGATTTTTCAGGGCTAAAATCTCCAAACCCTTCTCACTCATGTGACACAATTTTTTATGCCAAAACTCAACACTCGCTTTGTCGTTCACTGTATTTTTATTCAATTAGTGATCTTAGCCTCCATATAATAGGAATATTTCTCTCCCTTAACTACCACCCTAGAGTTTTTAGTAAGCTTCCATTTACCATCATAGAAGGTATTGTAAAAACCTTCATCATCAAGCTTATCTGTAGAAATCAAATTCATACGAATATCAGGAATGTGCTTCACATTCTTCAAAATCAGCTTAGAACCATTCTTGTTCTCTAAATGTACATTTTCGATGCCAACTACTTTTGCTGATCCATCATTACCCATCCTAATACTGCTGAAATCACCAGGTGTAATGGATGCAAAGAAATCTTTCTTTGATGTAACACAAATTGAGACACCACTGTCAATCACCCAACTGCTCTATTGTGTAGCAAGATTTATAACATCATCATCGAATAAGATGTAAAAATCTTTGGTGGCTAAAGTAATTGTGTCTGCATCACTATCATCATCATTCTTCTCTTCCTTGCCTTTATCATTTTTATTGTCCCTTTTAAATTTTCGACAATGGTTCTTTATATGCCCTTTCACATGACAATAATGACACTCAACATTTATAAACTGGCTACTCTTACTTTTGCTTCTTCTTTATCCTTCGAACCTTTACTCTTACTCCTCCCCCTTATTTCAGTGACGAGGGCATCTGACTGTGAAGAAGAGCCGTGTGACTTTTTTCTCATCTCCTCGTTCAATACGCTGCTTATAACTAAGTTCATACTTAGTACTCCATTGAGTTCGATAAGGAAGTTCTAAATGTTTGCCACAAATGGCTGAAAAACATTGCAGTTCGGAAGGATTTTCTCTTAATTTTTCTTCACCGCCGTCAAAATCACTCCTTGGTCTGCATGTATAAATTTTTTAGCCGGCTGCTAATGGTTATTTCAAAATAACCTAATGCACAAATGAACCTTTATTGGGCTTCACTAAAAAAAAAAAAAAAAAAAAAGTGAAATAACACAACACCTGGCACTGCAATGCTACTCCTCATAACATTTTCATAATTTTTCACCCTTTTGAGCTAGATTGCTCCAAATTACCTTTAAATAATGCTATATTTATTTTTTATTTAAATTAGACCTAAACCATCTTATCGACCTCTAAAGCTCAATTTCCTGCATTACAGCAGATTTAAACACTATATAACTAAGAACTAGCTTGATTTATATCAAGATAGATAACATAGTTGGTATCATAACTCCATGTTAAGATAAAAAAATTGCTATAAGTGATTTGAAAGGTGAGCTCGTCATGTGGTTAGATTTTGATTCCCACCCCACATTATACAATTTCTCTTAGCAACAAGTCATGGTTCTATACATCATATACAAGGGATATAAACTAAGCATTCACAACGTTATTAGAGATGAGTTGGTGTCTTGTTCGAAGAAGAAAGCTTAAAAGTTTTTTTTTTCCATCCGTTATAACATAATTGTGTTTGCAACCTAAGATCCCTATATATAGGTTTATTTTATGGAGACCAAATCCTTCGATGCCATAGGTATTATTGAGCATCACACATTTTGGACATCATTGAATTATATATATTAACACTTATTTATAGTCATCAAAATTTGGTTGATGACTATATTCTACTATTAAATAATTATACTTCATGACATTTGTAAAACATCAAAGAAATACTTATAATGATGGATAATTATTTGTTTCATACATGTTATTACACCATATTTTGGCCAATTTTGACCAAAAAAATGTACAAACATAAATATGATATTTCATATACAACAATAAAGTCGATCACGTTTACATAGAGAAACTATATACAAGAAAATTAATAACTGAACTTTATTTAAGTTATTTACAAAGAAACTAAATCCAAGTCATGCTTCAATGGATTTGTACAAGACCATCCCAACAAAAAGAACACATAAATAAATAACTTCCATAATGGTTCTCTCACTTCAATGGCTTTGTGCAAGACCAAATAAAAAAAAAAAACATTCATTTTAAAATGCAATGTCAAAAATAATAGCAATATTTATAAGAGTATATATATCTTCTTAATGTTCACCATCTCTCTTAGTATACTTTCACTACCTTTACATTTGAAACAATCACAATCACATTTTAAACATACGAATAAGTATCAAATGAAACTATGAACTCACGATAAATTTAACATCACAATATAATCACATAGATAGGCTCAAAATCACATTATAGCTCCAAATCAAACCTCAATCACATAAATAACCTCCAAATTTAACTCACTCTTCAAAACTACATAGAACAACTGATGTTCTTGTTAATCCAAGAGTGAGATATTACCCCTCAACCATTTTTATCCGAGGAAATTGATATTCACCTTACTTTTAATCTTCAACACCTTTGTTGGCACAAATGGGACACACCTTTAGACATGATACTAACGCAATTTTGTCGATTTTGCAGCCTTCTTTTGCTCATCTTGGATTCTAGATTACTCCGTGACCTCATCTTCGGTGCAATTTAGTTTGAATCATGACATAATAAAGTTAAAATATACTTAATTTTGAAGAGATTTTATTAAGTAATAATTTAGTCTTTATAATTTTTCATTCATGGTGCTCTTTTATCAGAAACATAAAATTAACAAATAAACATGAAACTTCTGCTAAGTGTTGCATTACTAACTATCATTTTTTCAAGCATCAAACTAGTTCCTAAAGCATTTTGGAAACAAGACAAGCCTCGGATCATATAATCAATTTCTAGGCCTTCAAAACTAAAATAGACTAAACTTCGTCGTCTGATTAGTGCAGGGAATGAAAACAATAATAATAAGAAAACTTCAACCACTCATGGGTCAAAGAATGAGTTCATAAGTTTTCAAGATAATGTAAAGTAATCCTTTTCAGTACTCGGTAACATACTAAAATCAAGAGTTGTCTTAGTTACCACAAATAAATAGATAAATAAATAATTTTTTAAAAAATAAAATAGAATACCATCCAATATATAAAGGCAATCCAAATCGTCACCAACAAAATAGAGGCCAAAAACATACACCCATAAACAGGAAATTAATACAGACTAGACAGAATAAATAAAAGAACAGGGAAAGGTTTTGCCAGAGGAAGACTTTTTGAATCATCATTGCCATCGCCATCAAAATAGGGTGTAAGTCGACTATCGAGGGGAAGGGCAAAAGTGATGGTGCAGGAATGTGTGGGAATGCCAATGCCAGGACGTGTTGTGGCACCCTGGCTGCTTCTACCTCAACATGGTGCCTCACTCAGTTAGGCTGTCATATGCTCGTAGCGAAGATGAGACAGTAAATAGTTCCGCATAGGATGGGACAGGACAGTTGAGCGTTCATCTGGCCTGGTACAGAAATTGCATCCTTCAGAGCGTCCTCATCACGACTAGCAGTTGGAGAAGCCCCAAGTTTCCAATTCTGAAGACTCCTCATCTGGGTATCACACCATGCTGACATTCCAACAGAAGGCAGTGATCAATTTACGAATGTCCAAAGCTAGCTGTAACAGAACCTCGTCGGATCTGGTGCATCAACTTATGAATAACTTTGTCAACATCAACTGATGACCAAGTCACGACAGCATACAGAAGCATAGCACGTTGCTTCCTGACATGACTCAAGTGTGACAAGACAATAATAAAACTGTGTCACGCCCTGTTGGAGATGCTGAGATTGAAAACATTGAATTTTATAGCCTCGCCAGTCCATTCTGCGTCGTGAGTGCATAGTTCACAAACCCTTTCTTCCCCTAATTCTCCTCAACATACCAATTCTCCATAAAGAAGATCACAAATCCTTTCTTCCTCCAATATTGTATAGAGATGAGAATGATGACTAATCTCAAAACTCTTCCTCTCCTTTCTATAGATATGTAATTCATCAATCCTACCGCACTTCGCAAGACCAGCTAACAGCACATTATATGTGCCTAAAGATGGTGCAAATCCTTTCTTTCGCATTGTTTCGTAAATTTTAAGCCCTTTACCAGAACTTCCAGCAGAGAAATAAGCATCAACCAGAGCAGTGTAAGTTGCAGTGCACTTCAATTCTTCAGGCAACACATTAAAAACTTTCCTTGCATATTGAGGTTTTCCAGCTTTGCCAAGCCTATAAAGTATAAGTGTGGCATGATAGAGTCCCAGGCAATGCCCCTGCGTATACATTTTCTGAACAATTTCCAACAACTTTGGGTATATACTCGATCGTATCAGAATCCCGATCAAGTCAAGATACAACTTTCTCTCAATGTTAACACCATCTTTTAAACAGTAATTGAAAGCCAGCAGAGCACCATTGGGTCGATTACTTTTGCAATTCACCTCAAAGATGGATAAAATAATTGAAGAATCCAACTGTATGTTCCTGTCTACAATCCCAGTGAGCATGTAGTCAATAGCAGTAAGTTTATTTTCTTTCAACAGAATTGCCAAAAGCTCATGATCTACATTGGGAGGAACAATATTAGATCTTGTACTAACATTCACAACCTCACCCTTACTGACTGATTCAATTTCTATATGAGGATTAACTTGCCTGAGAAGGGTATAACTTACAGAACAACTTTTTAAAGTTTCATGTGCTTCAACAAACACAGGGTATCGAAGCACAAGGCGTTTGTCTTTCATGTACTCAAGGATTTGTGTCATTACAAGTGTCTCTCCTGATTTACAGCATTTCTGAATCAATATATTGCAAGCCGCTTTATCAGGATATACTCCAGCATCTTGCATTTTGCAAAAAATATCAAGGGCTTCTTTGCATTTACCTGAAAGTACAGTGGAGAAACAACTGTTAACCTTACAAAATAGAAAATGGCAACAAATAGAAATTTGATGAGCAGGAAAATTTGAAGCTCAATAACAAGCAAGAGTAGAGAAACCTACCCTCTCCAATAAGATATTCCATTAAGATGGTGTAAGTACAGCAATTTGGAGGTAGCCCAGATTGTAGCATCTCCTTATAAGTATCAGTAGCCTCCTTAATTTGGTCACTGTCCAACAAAATCTTTATATAAGCAGTATAAGAAACTACAGTTGGATAGCAGCCATTAGCTTTCATTTCCTTCCAAACCTTTATAGCTCCCTCGACATCTCCCGAATTTGAACGCCAGTGCATTAATGAAGTATATGTAACTGCATCTATCTTTATCCTCTTCTCCTTCATTTGTTGAAATACATAATTCATGGATGAAATTCTCCCAGCTTCTCCAAAAATATCCAACATTGTCGTGTAGGTATACTGATCATGCTTGAACATTTGCAGCCTAGAGGCCCAATTGAAGAATAACCATGTCTTCTCCAATGGTGGATGTGTTTTCAGAACCTGGTTGATGAGATAAGAATCCCATCTTATAGGGAGCATCTCTAGGTGTTCTTGAGCAGAACCCCATGAGCATTGTCTCAGAATATTGTATATGTTCCTCACTGTATCTCTAGTATAACGCCTTAAATCTACTTCTTCCTTCTTAACTACCTTAGTTCCCTTCCTTGACTTTCTATTGAATTGTTTGATGGGTTTCTCTTGTTTGTATTGGTGGAAGGAATGCAGGCATTTAGAGGAAATATTTTGATAAATCCTTTTACCGATGGCTGAGGTAACCACATAGTTACTCAGAAGGAAAGAAAAACTATTAGAACAATGCATAGAATGGACAACAAAATAAGGCTTTTACATAAACATAAGCCTTCCAATAACGATTACTTGCTACTAATGGAACTTTGTTTAACAGGAAACCAGTTTAATTACAGCTTGGTGAACCAGAAAGACATATCCAATGTAGCCTTTCTGTACAGAAAATACGCCAAATCGATCAAAGAGAGGCTTTTCTGTTCCTTTGTTATGTCTATATATATATATATATATTCTAGGTATTCCTCATTGTAAGATATCTAAATGAATCAATAAAATACCAGAATTGACATGGTATCAGAACCCTAGAAGAAAATATATTTTTCTTAACCTTTTTTTCTCCGTCGTGAACAACTGACATCTGCTACAGCTCCGCCGCTCGTGAGCCCAGATCTTTAACCGCCGCTCGTATTGTACCGATACTCAGATAGACCTCAGATCCTCCGCTATCCGTCCAGTGCAGCCATAGTCGACTGCCGTTGGGATTTACCGTGAAATAAGGGATTCTGATCATTTGGGTTAAATCGATTCAGCTGCGGTTCGGCCAAACCGATTCAATCAACTCAGTTTAGTTCAGCTGCTTTAGTTCAATTGTTTATCTTTTGGAGTGTTTATAGCTCGGTTTTCGTCAAAACCGTTAACCGAATTGAACCCGCTCGGTTATGAAAATCATAGTGAACCGAAGAACGGAAGACTTCTTCGATTTTGGTTAAAGGTAGCTTCAACAACTAGAAGGGAAGAAGACCGAAAATGCCTTCGAGAATAAGAGGGAAAGTTGACCACAGTTTGAAGACATGATGTGGATGATGAAATTGTTGGGGGAAATGATATATATAAACGGAATATTACACATCATTTAGGAATAGTACACTCAATTTATAGTATTCAAAGGGCCTTTTGCATATTTGACAAAATAAGTTTAAAAAATTAGGTCCGTAATCTAGACTTATTACTTTTGTAAAGGGCAAAAAATAAGTTTAGCCTACATTTTACTTTCCTACTAATGATACACTCTTGATACACTTGATACTCTCGATACACTTGATACACAACTAATATATATTTGATACATTGCTGATATAAACTTGATACTACACTACTAATAGATACTTGATACACTTGATACACTATTGATATAGGTTGAAAATGATTAGTTGTTTATGTGCTTTGAATTTAAGGGCATTTAAGTAAATAAAGGCTTGTGTCAATTTTGTAAATTAATGGGTCTTCATTTAATTAGGGTTTCTTTATGTATCACATTAAGTTGAAAAAGAGAGGGTTGCCGCACAGATAGGAGAGGAGAGAGAGAGAGAGATGAGAGAAAGAGAAACTCACAGAGAAAGCTTACTAGCAACGACAACCGGTGATCGACAGCAACGTTTTTTATGATCGATGAATAAGCAACAGTACAGCAAAGGTAGACAATGATCAACTTTCGAGAGAGAGTGACAATATTGGAATGTGACAGTGAGAGAGAGACGGGTCTCTGCATGAGGATTTTAGAGAGAGGGAGAGAAATTGAAATGGATATATTTGCAAAGTCTCAAAAGTAGAAGACATGGTTGAAAAACACTATTCTTAAATTGCAATCAATTGCAATTTTTCATATTCTTGATGATGAAAAATTTTGGTGAACACATATGTGTAATGCATATCTTAGGCTATGTGTTTGTTCTCATGCATCGGTGGTCATGCATTGAAATGGAAAGTATGCATTAATCTCTTATGCAATGATCATGCATTCCTATCACAAGTTTTCTTGCGCTCTCGCCAAGTATAACGAGATCGCAAGTTTCTCGGGTGATCCGAGGTCAAACTCAGGGACTTGTAGCTAAATGCTATGCGATAATGTGTTTGCAGCGAAGAATAAAAGAATATTGGGGGTTATGAGCTATGCACTACTCCTACTCCTAACTAATAGATTAAGCGGTGAAAGTATGACTGAGAGGTAGAGACACGACAACTGTTAATGTATAGTAAAATGCATGGAAAAATAGATGAAAAGGTGATGATGTCTTCACTACAAACTAAGCTTGACCGCAAGGGTAACCCCAACCAACGCAAGCTATGCGATCAAGCTATACACACTTGACGTAGACGTATGCGATGTATATGCGATAGTGTCGAGAAGCCTATTTCTAAGCCTCTACATTCCCACTCACGTGCTCTCACACATAAGCAAGATGACCGCATATAACCGTATCCTACTTAATGGGTGCATACGCTGTGTAGTAGCAAACAGAGCTTATTTCTAAGTTCCCCATTCTTGCTTATGCAATCCAATCCACTCTCTCGAGTCTTAGATTTGGTTTTTAGACTACTCTCCCAAGTATGCCCAAATAATGAATGATACACTCATAAGACAAGGTAATCGCATAAACTTGGCTGACGTAAGATTATTCCCATCTCTAGTGAACACTTGCTTACATTGCTTAATGCGACCAACCACTTACCCTCCCGGGCAGTTAGTTGTTGCTGATTCTACTCATAAACAAGCATTGCGTCCGCTAATAGACAAGCGTTGCTACAGCTTCACACTAAGAAAATAAGGTTTTCTCACAACACTCGCGCAACGCACACCTCCTGGTGGTTTGCTACATGCTTCATATCCCTATGCTGCATGATTAAGTATGCAATACTCTAGCAATCTTGCTCAGTGATGCAATGAAAGTAAAGGATGTGAAGTAAATGAAGATGAAGATGGAATCAAGTTAAAATATAGAAATGCATTGATCACAAAAATGTATTAATCTCTTAAAGCATAATGTAATACAATACAAGGAAATAAGAGAAATGGAGGGCCAGCTTGAAGAAATGTCTTGCTTCCAGCAGATATGTGTCAAGGCTACCGGTGGTGCCACGGATGGGCGGTGGATTAGACTTTCTCGGGCTCTAACTCCAGCTTCCAGCAGATGTGTGTCAAGGTTGCCGGTGGTGCCATGGATGGGCGGTGGAGTAGACTCTCTCGGGCTCTAACTCTGGCGAAGGCTCCAATCGTCACTCGGAATGATTAAAGGGATGAAGAACTCTCAAGACTATCTTCTCATGCTTTGGTCTGGATCACAAGGATCCACCCGAAGGTAGAAACTTGGATGATTTGAAATTCTGCTCTATGGCTTCTATTTATAGAGCTTGATCGTCGACAGCATTTATGGACCTGCTCTAAATCTGACACTCGCGGCGCGGTGGTCCTTTTCTGAATCTCTACTGCTAATGGCGTGGTAGGTGAAATGTCAACATCATCTTTTGATACTCTCAAGGTATGCGTTCATGCTTGGTTTTTGGAGTATCAATGCATTCCACCACCCTTGCGGTCATCCCTCTATTATGGTTATTATTCTGTAGCCGTAATCTCTCTGGATGACCACATTCGCTTGACAGCCGCAACTTTTATGCAATGGATGCAGGCAGTTGATGGCTGCAACATCCATGTGTCGAACGTACCGTTTGCCTTTGCAATGGAGAGATTCCCCACATGTGGTCATCTTTGTGATAGCCTGGCTTCCGCATATGCGACCACTTCCTGCATTAGCTACAAAGCTTGACAATTGAATGCATAATAATACATAAAACTGGGTTAGCCTAGATTCTTAATGTTGATCTACGCAAGCTCGTTTTCTCATGAATTCTAAGTATAATCGTCGCATTTTCTACTTAACAGCCCTCATAATTCTAAATAAAAAGGCCTATAATGACGTGCATTTCTACCCGTCATTAATTCTTCAAACACAAACATAAGTAAGAGATGTAACAAGGCTTAGATATGGAAATAATCAAAGACTTGAAAGAACCTTAAAACTTTTGGAGACTCAAAACGAAGTCGAGGTACGCTTCTGATAAGCGTTGTTCTAAAGGCAATTATTCGCTTTGCAAGGATTGCAAGAAGATTAGAACGATCATCTCAGCAGGATATAACAACTAATTTCGGTAGAACTTCAACCTTAAACTACTCAGATCTAGCAGAACTCTTGGATACTTGCTCTCAACTCAATACAAGATTAAAAGAAAGAAAGAAAGAAATGAGAGAACTTTTCAATTTGAAATGTGATGTCACAAATGAAGAAACAAATTGTTATTTATAGGCTAGCAACTTAGTAACTCTCCAAAATACAAAATAAAATTAAATAAATACAAAATTGAAACATTTGTCAAACTTAACTCAATTGAGTTGTTACATGATCAAAATCAAACATAACTCATTCAAATTGAAGAAACTACAAATTTAACTTTCATACGCGTGAAATTTGTACATGAAACATCATCTTAATTTGAAGTTTCAATCAAATTTGAAAGTTTATAAACAATGAATTTAATATACACAATTAAATTCATTTTTATCTTTCAAATATTCACCAAAGTTTCACTTTCTTTCACTATATCAAACTGAAATATTCTTTACAAGAGTAATTTTTAAAATATATTTATATATATATATATATATATATATTCAATTTCTAAAATAGTCCAAAATTTTTATGATAGTGAATGTGCTTTAAATGGTTGAAAAGTTATTATGCACAATTTTGACGCTCTGTTTCAGATTACCCTCTTAACCTAGAAAATGATGGGAAGATGCTAAACGTCACCTCCCCTTGGTGAAACTTAACATCTGTCTTTCCAACTCAACCTATATTTAAACCTGAGCAATTTCTCGATGGTCATTCAACATATTGATTAATTACATTCATAACCACATTTCATAACTTTCTCCATTTTCTGTTTTACTAAAATTCAGTCTAAACACATTATTTAAAAGTATATCTATACATACAAACTATCAATAGAGTATGTTCATCAGCAACATTTTCACAACTTCACAACCAAACCACTACTTCATGTCCCATGTTCCCAAAACTCATGTATAGTTGGTAATAGTATGCAGTCTATCAAAACCAAGACTCCAAAATATGTAAACCTACGATGCAACGAGAAACTATCATTGTGTGGCAGTTGACAACTCAGCTTGTTCCTGAAACTTGATTGCTACTTGGGTTAGGGGACATAAAACATTGAAGCATGAGCTAAAGCCCAGAGAGTGGTAATTTAATATGAGCACAAGCTTTTTCTTTCTAAAACATCAATGAAGTTTATCAAAATCATTCAGAAAATCATTGACAAAGTATATAAGATTTAGTAATATCTCAAATACATGTTATTCAAATAATGGCATGATCATATTC
This sequence comes from Benincasa hispida, assembly GCF_027475165.1. NCBI lineage: Eukaryota > Viridiplantae > Streptophyta > Magnoliopsida > Cucurbitales > Cucurbitaceae > Benincasa > Benincasa hispida. The sequence goes on along the minus strand of NC_143487.1, from coordinate 59,137,925 downwards.
CATATAAAGTACATTATAAAGCATCCTTGAGCTATTAGAAAATCACACCAACTCTATACTCAAATACTCGTTTATGATGGCCAGTTACTCTGGAAAAAGATGCATGGTTGCACTAGACATACCACACATCGAATACCCCTCGCGGTGGTAAATTATAACAACGTCATACGTGCATGTAAAGTTGCCTCAAGTCTAAATATAAATACACACCATAGGCCCAGGTTCATCTGAACTTTCCAATATAGCCTAGCCACATTCAACCTCGGTAGCCCTTTGATCGTCTGGGTGGCGCTACTAAAACACATTCAAGTAGCATGAGAAAATCATCTTTAGGGTACAAGATTTGGTAGTTTAAAACCACTTTCACAAGCCATTCAAACATCATTTACAAGCATATCTCATGTCAAATTTCTATTTCTCATCAAGTCCACCATCATAGGTTTACTTATAAAACCATACGAATCATGATAACATAAAATCAGATTCTAAACCACATTTTCAAACACCAATGATAACTCAGAAATCATTATTCAAAGCATTTCTGTTATAATGGCCAAGCAAAACATATCATGCCAATGCATTTAAAAAATCATAACATACTATCATAATTATATACTTTCATACCAAATAGTCAAAGTAAAACCATTCATAGTCACGGGAACGAATTTCTTGGCTTATAGACCTTTCCAATCTCAATTTGAATTGAAACAAGATCCGAGGATTACTAGACACTTACAAGAGTTCAAAATAGTCATTCCATAACATCAATTAAACTCAACTTAAGCCCTAAACCTTCACACACTTTAAGCACATTTTACCTAAAATACCCAAAACAACTCGAAAGTTACTTTAGAATCCGAAATTATTTATTTTAGGGCTAAGTATATATATATATATATATATATATAATCCTAATTAGGCTTCAAAAATACTCACCAACACCCAAAATGGCCTAAAACATGTCAATGAGTGTCAAAAATCACCATTGGTGCTCGACTGGGCATGTGGATGTGCAGAAACAGGCGTGGGCATGTGAAAAAGGCGTGTTGGGGCACGTTGGACATGGTAAGAGGCACGTGCGGGGCTGGGAATGCGAATGTGCGCGTGTGGATGTGTGCGTGCAATTGTGGCCGTGTTGCACGAGACATACACGTGGATGGTGGGTGATATAGGGCAGACGCACGCGGGGCTGGGCGGTGCTAGACAGCTGAGCGGTAGGTTGGCGACAACAGGCTACCCTTTTTTCTCCTATTTTTTTAGTATTCTTTTAGAATTTATTTTATCAAATTTGGCCATCGCTTCAAATAACTTCTATAAAGCTCAAAAGGGACCTTAAAACTTATTAACCTTTAAATTTGAAGCCTTAAATTTCACTAAAAACATCCCAAACAACCATTCAAATTAAGACTTGATAACACCAAGTGCTATTTTCGTCTTCTTAATTCTAGGTCGTTACTATGTTTAATGTGTTTATTTAATAATTAGGTATCGAGCATTTTGGAGGTAGAATCAATCGCTATGAGATGTTCAGGGTTAATTTGGAGCAATTGGGAGCTAATTTGAACAACCGAGCTTCAAAAGGATATAAAAGGATGAAAATGCCCCTAGATGATGCATTGTAATGCTCAACCATGCATTGCACAACGCTACAAGACAGTAGCCTCACATTATACTGGAAAATAGGGTAGAGTCGTAACCTAAGCTCCGAATTTCAAACGAAGGCACGTGATGCATCCTGTACATGTGATGAAATAATTTTGTTTATAAGATTTAATGCTTAGTTTTCTTTAGTCAATCCCAAGTGCAAATTTGACCAAAATTCCTGGTGAGTCCAGGGTCGAATGCAGGGATTTCTTGTAAGTATGCGATGAAACTAAAAAATGATCTTATCGTGAGTTTAAAATGTTCAAAAGAGCGATTGAATAAGCAAACTGATACCTAGATATGTGATGGGGATTGTGTCTAAAAGGAAGCAATGCAAGTTGGATAACAATTATGCGATAGGAGGGTTGAGAAGAATTTTTACTAACATTTTCTAAACAACTAGATGAAATATACGATCAAGCTATACATTCAATGTTGCGACCAACACTTCTCAGTGTTCTTTGCCACATTATCTTATCTCTAAGATGCATGGGATAGGTGTAATATGTAGAGAATGTACTTATTTCTAAGGAACATTTTCTCTCATTTTATGAGGTTTTAATCTAAATTCTCTCAAACTTAGATTAGCTTTACTTAGAATAATTTCTCAATTGATTCAAGCAACAAATATAAGCATGCATAAAACAAGTTGATCGCATGATTCCTCCAGTTATTTAGTCGTGTTAGCTATAATCTTCTCAACCCATGAAGTGATTTAGCTATGCATGATATTGGTGAAAAATATAGACAATATGTATAATAAACATGTATTCATACTACAATTCTAAATTTGTCAATACAAGAAATTCAATACAAATACACAATCAAAGAGAAAGGGTCAGAGAGTCAAGTCGTGGTTTGCAATGTCTTGCTTCCTCTGACTTTTTTTACAGTTTATCTTCTTCTTTCCCTAGAATCCTAAGCTCTCACCAAGGAGTTTCTATGGAAGAATGATAGGGTTTTCAAGCAGAATCCCTTCTCAGGATGTTCTTTTTGTCTCCCACAATGTATTCCCTGATATATGTCACGGTGTCTGATAACTTGTAGAAATACAAGTTATTATGGCTCAAAATTTGGAACAATTAGGGTCTTTAATGATAAAATCTCATCATTTTTAGAGAAAACGCATGGAATTACTCGAACACTATCAAACTTATGCAAATGAATGTTTATTGCTAAAATACTGTGGCACTAACGCATGATATTGCAGGATCTCAACAAATATTCTAAGTGTCGCAGGCAAAGTCTAACGCATGGGGCATGCGTCGAAGGGATTCAACGCAGGGAAGATTCATTGATTAGGGCTGTTTGTGTCAAATCACCACTTGTAAGCATGGGTATCTGCAGCGAGCGGCATTTGAAAAGTATCTGAGTATTAGGCGGCTGACCAGGGTATGGAATTTAATGTTGCCCATCATCAAGTTGAAGAAGACCGACGCCTATAAATAGAAAAAATCCCACCAGATGAACGGATCTTTTAACTCATTGCATAATTCTGAAATTTTGAGACCGTAGAGCTGTGCTGTGATGACGAGAAGAACAAGAAGGAAGAGAACCACCACCATCGCCGATCAAGGAGCGGAGAAAGCTGAGCTCGAGAGAGACATTCTTCCAATTCTTCCACAAGTGGTTGTACACGAACTAAAATTGAGCCGAAGAGGACAATAGATTGTACTCTGCGGCTTGACTCCTTTCATTTCATCCTACTTACTATTTTCATCTTCTCAGTTGATTAAGTGTTGGTTTTGTAAAGACAATCAGTTCCTTTATAAATTCACATATTTGATCTATCATACTTTGCCACTATTTATTTCTTGTTTTATGTTGGATGCATCTATAACTTCATGCAAAATTCCATCTCGAAACGCTTAAACCAACTAAATCAATTGGTAAAAGAAGCTTTAGCTTAAATTATTCGAGAGAATAATTAAGTCAGCATCAAGTTAGAAACGCTTAGTACATCTAGAGATAGATGCACTGGTGTTTTATTGCATCCTGTGATTGATGCATACATCCTAGAGATAGGTATTGTATGACATTCGCATTGAGAAGTGCCGAATAGAAGTGTAACGCATAAACAAAGATAAGCAAGTCACATCATACACATCATATTCTTGTTCGTGTACATCTAACTTAGATCGACACATATCACTTGCATCAAACTTCAATTTTCACACAACCCCCTTATCCTCTACTTGACCCTTTTGTATCTTCTTGCACGCACACACAGCAGCTTAGTGTAAATAACTCATTTCTACATTCACTCAGGATATTTCTACAATAGTTACAATACAAGGTCTGCGTTAGCTTTAATTTGAATCCCTGAGTTCGACCCTAGACTTACCAGGAACCTGAGTTAGATTTATACTTGGATCTGATTCAGGAAAACTTACATGCCTATAGAGGAGTGTCATGTGTCCTGTTGCACATCATTAACGCATCATCGCATCATAAACGCATCAACGCATCATTCACATTTGCACTTATTTTTCCAATTTCTTTATACAATACACTCCTAAGATCGAATCACGAAATCAACGAACAATGTCTATTGAAAAAACTCCGAACTCCTTTTGCATGGCATTTGCATGGGTATTTATAGGCGTTCGTGAGCACTGCTTTTCTTAAGCTCATGATTGCGTTGGCGGGGTGCATTAAATTCTATATTCTGCCACGACGACTGCAACGTGTAAGTGGTTCATTGTATCTTCATCACAGCTTTCTTGTCGGTAACTAATGCAACTTGTGATGTGATACCCATTGCCCATGTCATGTCATGCCTCATCGCTTGAAGCTTATGCGATCATCATTTTTTTTCTTCTCAGAGAACTTCTTTCTTTAAACGCATTAATGGGCATGCGATCACGCAATCACCAGACTGCTGAAGGATATACTACACAGAAGTAGCGAAATTAGTCTGGAATTTAAATATGTTATGCACTAGAAGTATGTGATCGCATGTTTTGCTTTTGGTATACATTTATTGGTAAAAGTTATCTAAATTGCATGCCTTTGCCTTATTATTTTAAATGAAAGAGATATAATAACTTGTATTTTTACAAGTTATCAGCGTGTGCGAGACTTCGCAGCGTTGCAACACTACGACTGCTGTATTAAATATTTCTCTTCGATTTAGGGCAGAAGAACAATCGCCCAATTTGCTCCTATGCCGATTTTCTCCTACTTTCACATCTCCACTTGTATTTTTCTCCATTCCCCCCCCCCCCCCCATCTCATGTAATTAGTGGAGACATTTTCGGGTTCTTCTCTTCTTTATCACCATGGAAAGGTAAAACCTAGCTAGGGATTTGGAACAATTTAATTTTTGGGAGTTTTGTTTGAATGTAATTTTTATATTCTCGTCTATGGGTTTCAATCTGAATTTTGTATTTATGAATTGCATGATTTTATTATTGATTAACAACCAATAATTTGTTGTGCTATTTGAATACTTAGAGATAGCTTATAATATGTGACATATAATTATAGGATAATCTTAAAGGAAGTAATAGGTTAGTTAGGCTTGCAATTCATTGTCTAAAATGAATTGTATTGCTCTCATCGACCTAGAGAGAAACCATATTGAATGTTTGATTAGACGGTGGAAGTTAAACACTCATCCTAGCATTATCCCTAGAACTTAATGTGACTTTACAATTTTTATGAAGTGGATTCGTTTTCTATGCATTTCAATTAATTGGGTAATTAGGACCATTGATTGGGATTCCAATCAATTGGGCTAGGCATAGTCAATAACCTAAAATTGCATTTAAAATAACTCAATGAACAAGATTACATTGGTCCATTCCATTTCCCTAAGCTAGAATGTTATACTTTGCATTTTTTATTTTTTATGCATTACCTATTCCAATTCCCCCCCCCCCCCCCCCCCCCCCCCCCCAATTTTACCACTTTAACTAAAAATGCGCTTCGAGGAGCTAATCTTTTGTGCTTCCCTAAGGTTTGAACATGGACTTGCCACTTTGTATTACCAGTTAGTATAAATAGTTCATTCGGTGATTTATAAATATTATTTGATTGGCGGTCTTTTAGGAGTGGTACAAAAAAATCTCCATCAAATTGGCACCATTGTTGGGGAAGTCAATTAGTTCTTAGTTTTTAGTTAAAGTTTCTTTTACTTTGATTTTATTCTTTTTTTGTCAATTAAGTATGACGGGATTTTTGAATCAATCTTGTGTTAGAGTTGATGCCCTAAATCTCGTAGGGTTTTATAGTTTGTAAACTTGTATGAACAAACTCATTATGTGATTAATAATATATATATTTCACTTTGTCTATAAAATATGTGATATTTTAGTTACATTAACTACAAACCAATAAACTAACATCTAAGGTTATCGTTGTAACTTAAACATGTATGCGGAGACATATAGGTGGATCATGTTTAAGTGATAACCTAAATGGTCAGTAGTGGATGGATAAGGTTGGGTGCCTTATCCTAGTGACACTACGAGTATGGCCCACTTTGTAGGTGTTACAATTTTTGTAAAGTGTTACAAATGATCTGATCCTGATCATTCATGTATTAGACATGCGAGTAGGGATATTCTCTATAAAGAAGTTTGTATAAGACCGTACCACGAAATATTTAGTCTCATTATATAACACCGTTCATAGTAAAGACTTTCATTTCACCAGGATGACCATAGATAACATGACCTCAATCCTGAGTGAGTTGTGAACTCCTACATATAAGGGCGGTCCTTTGATTTGTATGAGCTAGAGTGGCCAGATCGCCGACTCAACAAGCTTACCATTTTGTGGATTCGTCTGATTGGGGAGCTGGGAACACAACTACAAAAGATGGACTTCACTTCTTTCCCGAAGCAGGGGAAAGTAGATAAATTGCTCCCTTAAGAGTTGATTCCGAGTCTTGAACAATTTGGAGCCACACTCTCTCTTAACTCGAGAGGGGTTTAGTCATAGTAGGACTATGATTTATTGTTCATTAGAGGGATCAGTGGTACTTAAGGAGTTAGATGTAACTATAGGGGCAAAACGGTAATTTGACCTAACTGTACTTACGAGCAATTTGTGAAGGGTTATCATATTGTTGATTGGTTATATCCAATGCACAAAGAAATATATCTGTAGTGCGAAGAGTGTAGCTATCGGTCTTTAGTAGAGTGCTTGATAGTTAATGGATGGTGGATAATGTAATTAAAGAGTTTAATTGATTATTCATGTACCATTGGAGCTTCAAGTTATAGGTTCATAAGATCCCCTTAGTAGCTCAAAAGAATTTAGTTGAGAATCAGTTTTTGGGTTAATTTGAATTGTTCGAATTTATAAGAGGGATTTAATTATATATGATATAATTAAATTGTTTCAATTATATATGATATAATTGTTATAATGTATTTGATACATTATAGTTTAATGGAGGAAATAAATATTTGAGTGAGATTCAAATATATTTTCTATATATGTGATGTATGTGATTCATAGTTATTATATTTAATATAAATATGATTTATATTAAATGCCATAAAATAGAGAAAATAAACTATAGTTTATATTGTATATGATACAATATTAAAACTATAGGTTATATGTTATATTTTATATAACATATAGTTTAATATAAATATAATATGATAAGTTAGCTATCATATTTATTTATATTATTTTATTATTTTGAATAATAACTTCCTCTTTTCTTTCCAACCATCTTAGTGGGTGGTTATTGGTTTTATGACAAAAAGGAATAAAAGAAAAATTAGTTTTCTTCTTTTTTCTGACACACATACGACTTACATTGTGATTGCTAAACGAATGAGTTTACAGAAAAGTTCTGTGTGCTTCAATCTTCTTCTTCCTCCAAACTCAAACAATCACTCCTAACCAAAATAGTTAGAGCCCACCACTCCTGGTTCTCATCCTGAGAATACCAAAGGTTCATTGGGGTTGTGTCTTTGTTTGGTTCAAGAATATCTTGAAGAAGGTCTCCAAGAGTTGTTGAGTTCGTGACTGTTTGAGGGAGTTACGTGAAGAGAAAAGGTCTTTAAAGGTAATGTATCTTGAACCTTTTTCTTGTTCAAGCATGTTGTAATTTATTTTGAATGCATATTTTGTATGTTTACTGTAAATTATGTTTTCAATAAAAATGGAATTTGGACAATCCGCTTCCACTCAAGGACTCCTTCAATACGAGTTCCTTCATCTTGGTCGTCCGGAAGCCGAGTTGTAGGTTCTGATAATGAGGTAAGTGGATGTCACTGCCAAATTACCCAGTTAACTTCCTTGGTTGGCCACTTGATGGAAAGGAGTTCGCAACAAGCAGAGGTGTGCAGAAGTTGCCTACTCAAGGGGCATCCTACGCAAGCTTGCCTGAGGTTTCAGTGGATCTCAGCACCATGTGAATTTGTCGAGGAGAGGTATTATGGTCATTTGGACTACGAGTCTCATCGTCCTAGATGAGAGGAGTCCATTGACCATAGATACTCAGGATGGCAACAGAGTTTAGACAACCAAGATTTCACAGCACCACATCAATCGACTCATGCTCAATCTTCAGGGTAAAGTAAGTCTTTAGCGGCTTTGGTTATGAAGCTTGTTGGCGGTACTTTTGAGCTTTAGCAAAACACCCTCCGTAGGCAATAGAAGTTCGAGCACTTTCAATAGGAGAGTTTTTGCCCCGATGTAGAGACTAGAATTGACTTGCAAAGACTGAGTGACCTTGTTGCTCAGTTTGCAACTTTAGTTTGGAGACCGGATGAGCTGTTGCCAGACCATTCCTTAAGCTTCCCAGAGGCTTAGAGGTAAGAGGTAGTCCATGTTGATGCGGTAGAAGAGGAGAAACCACTTCTTGGAGATTCGTGCCCAGGTATGACTTTGGAGTTCTTAATTTCCGAACTTGCTAATAGCTCTTTTTAGTTTCAGCAGAACATGCAAGCTCAGTTGTAAAGCATGACTAACCATATTGCCCAGCTGATAGAGGTCGTGAAAATATTGGAGAACTTGCCAGAGCAGCCCATCGTTTGCACCTCGGAGGCAAAGTTCCTCGCAAGGTCGAAAGACTAAGGAGGATCCTGAGCCTAGACAAAACGACATCCAATGATAGAGTTAGAGGTCGAAAGACCTCGTCCTACTCTACGTCATGGTATTTTGTATATTTTTAATTTTCCTCCCTTAGTCCTCACGAGTTTGTTGAATCTTTTCTTTGTTTCGATTCTTTTGGGTCATTTGAGTCTTTCGATTCTTTCTTTTTACCTTTTTTCCATATTCCAAAAAATACAGATTTGACCTGTCTGGTTCCCTAAAAAAGATGAGGAGTTTTATAGCCTTATGATAATGGACAGAAATGCACGTTATCATAGTGCTAAGTTCTTAAAAATATTGGATTGCGTTGATAAAACATGTTAAAATTGCGTCTATCAAGCATCAATTTCATAATCTTGTGGTCGCATGCGTTCATGTCATAGGAACAGTTGATTTTTGTGTTTTATGCAGAATATGCGTTGACGCAATCCAAGAAATTGTGATCATAGGAAATCATTGGTCGAGTATAGCATTACCGCAAGGCTTTGCGGTGATCGTGTTCACAAGTATTCGCCTGAGAAGGATCGCCGCAACTTGGTCAGCGCAACATGGTGGCCGCATCTGGGTGAAAGGCTAATTAATCGCAATGGGATAGAAAGTTGATGACAGTCAAATCCGAATTAAGTTGACAGCCGATAACGATCACAAGTACATTCAGCATTTTGGTGACCATTATTCGGCGCATCAATCAGGAATTAAAGTCATCCCATCTGTATAATCATGAGAGAAAAGCCGCCTTTCACCATGGATGCTCTATAAATACCAAGGGCATCCTTCAGAAAAGGGGTTCAGTAGTTAGAGATTTCATACTTCAGTTCGCACGTCTTTGTTCATAGTTTTCTTTCATTTTAAGGCAGAACAAGGGAAGAGTGGTGATGTCGGAGATCGCTTAGGGAAACTTGAGAGAGAACCTTGAGGCGAAGAAGTAGAAAGCGGGCCGACTCTCGCGAGAACGAGATTATCTTTTGAGCACGAGTAGAAAACAATGTAAAAGCCTGGGCAGCAAGAGATTGCTACCAGGCCCTTTTATTCTATATTTGCATTGTTATATTTATATAATGGAAGTTCTATTTTTACATCTGTTCACTCTCTTGGCATGCATGAGTAGCTAAACTAGTCGAATGGGTTAAGAAGAACTAAGCTAACATCACCTAGGAAGTTGATTCCTTGCGATTGTCTTGTTTTATGCTGTGCAAAATACCCTTTAGAGTTACTTGAGAGAGAGTCTAAAGAAAGAACCTAATGACTCGAAAGAGCTAGGTTAGAATTTGGACTCGAAAGAGCAAGATTAGAACTGCATAAACAAAAGATAGGGACTTAGAGATAAGCTTTGTTTGTCAACCTGCATTGCATGCATCCTAGAGATAGGAATGATATTATGTGATTGCCTTATTTGTGTGTGTATTATCCTGTCATCGCATAAATAAGAATAGAAGCTTATGTGTAGGTCCTATAGACTTATCGCATATATCGCATGCATTCTAGTTTTAGAAGCCGTGGCATTCGCACCGAGAGGTGGTTTACTATTGTATGCATGTTGCATGATTGCAAAGCATGAACGCATTCTAGGAAGTGTTAGCCGAAACCCTTTTCAACCCGTTCACCGCATACTCATCGCATCTTCCGTTTACTAACTCTTTTGAAACTCCGCCACATTTATTTATTTTTCATTAACGCAAACAACAAACCCAACAATTTATTTATTTATCCGGTTACCGCAAAGTTCTTCATAAAAATTACTAACACAATCTGTTTTCACAAGTTCCTGTGTTCAACCCTGGACTTACCAGGAAACTCAGTGGAATGTACACTTGGATTTTACTGAGGAAACTTGAGTGCACAATGCAATTTCATCAACGCATATCATCCATAATCCATATCATAAAAATTAAGCATCAAGTTCTTAACGTCGTTGCCGAGGACTTCGGCAAAATAGAGTGCTAATGGTAATTTTTTTATATTTCTTTGCAGACTCTCAATCTCTGGCGAATTACGACTCGGAGATTGAGAGATCGTTTAGACAGAGACTGAGAGACCACCAATAGCAACCACAATTAGATAAAGAAGAGATGGGGGAGCAGCGTGGAAACGGGGCACCAAATGATAAAAATGTTATGGTGAATCCAATCCTGTTGGCAAACGATCGCAATAGACCCATCAGGGACTATGCATCGCCAAACATCTATAATTTCTCTCTAGGAATCATGAGGCCTGCCCTCGACGGAAGCAGATTCGAAATGAAACCAGTGATGCTACAGATGATCCAGGCTGCAAGACATTTCGGAGGAAGGCGTGGCGAAGACCCGCACGCCCACCTCCGTAGCTTTATTGAAATCTGCAATACTTTTGTGTTCCCGAACATCTCTGCCAAAGAAGTTCGACTAACTTTGTTCCCATTTTATCTCTATGATCAGGCTAGGAAATGGGCGTTTTCTTTCAAGCTGGGAGAGATCACTTCTTGGGAACAGGTCGTGGAGAAGTTTATGAAGAAATACTTTCCACCTATTGAGAATGCCAGACGAAGGAAACTTATTACAAATTTTGAACAAGACATGGACGAATCGCTCAGCGATGCCTGGGCGAGGTTTAAGAGGTTAGTCAGGGATTGTCCACACAATGGGTTGCCAGACTGCCTCTAGATGGAAATTTTTTATCATGGTTTGAATCCCACTTCGCATACCGCTGCCAATGCGGCAGCCACTAGTGGTCTGCTTGATAAAACATATGACGAGGCGAAGAATATCTTGGATCGCATCTCTAAGAACCATGAAGATTAGAGAGAGAGTGACCAGAGATTGAGAATCAAAGACAATTACGTAAGTAATGGTGCTATTGATTCACTACAAAACCAGATGACCGCAATGATGAACTTAATCCAGGGAATTGCGATCAGCAGCCCAACACCGCAAAAAGGGCAAATCAACGCAATCAGTTAAAACACCATAAGGTGTGCGACTTGCGGTGATGGGCATGCGATGGAAGATTGCCCGAAAAATCCACAATTTGTTTACTTTGTAAAGAATAATCCCTTTTCGAATACCTACAACCCCGGGTGGAGAAACTACCCTAATTTTGCTTGGAAGAATCAACAACAAAACTTCCAATCCGTGGTGCAAAAAGAAAGGCCACCAGGATTCTTTCCATGCAACAGCGGTCAGACAAACAATCAAGCAAGCAGCTCACAACCACTACAATCCTCTTCCTTGGAAAGCCTATTGAAGCAATACATAGAGAAAAACGAAACGGTGCTTCAAAGTCAGGCTACGTTCATCCGCAATCTAGAATTACAAATAGGTCAGATTGCGAGTGAGTTGAAGAGTTGACTGCAAGGGACTCAACCGAGTTGAATTGAACTTCCACATAACCCGAGGGGATCAGGTAAAGAGCAATGTCAGGTTGTGACATTGCGAAGTGGGAAGACTGTGGAGGGAGAAAAGAAAGAGCTTAGTCGGACAGCTCCCATTGCAGTTGAACCTGAAATTGCGGTGATGCAAGAAGAAGAAAGAGAAAGAGAAGTAGTAGAACCATAAGTTGCGTTGACCTCAAAGTCAACTGAAATGGGAATCGTGAAAGTGTAGTTACCCCCTTTTCCGCAGAGACTAAGGAAGAAAAAGAACGAAAAGGTACAGTACCAACGCTTCTTATCTATGTTAAAGCAATTACATGTTAATATTCCTTTCAGTGAAGCGATTGAGGAAATGCCTGCCTACGCAAAGTTTTTGAAGGATATGGTAACTAAGAAGAGGGGCACTGGTAAATTTGCCACGGTGGCGTTAACTCAAAGTTCCAAATCAATAATTCCACCGAAGATGAGCGATCCTGGAAGCTTTACTATTCCTTGCTCCATAAGAGGACTGTACATCAGGCAAGCCCTGTGTGACTTGGGAGCCAGCATAAATTTGATGTCTCTGTCAATATTTAGACAGCTGAACGTGGGGCAACTTATGCCCACAATAGTGACTCTCCAACTGGCCAATAGATCTTTGGTGCATCCAAAGGGAAAGGTGAAGGATGTGCTGATCACCATTGACAAATTTATCTACCAGCCGACTTCATCATTTTGGACTATGAGGCCGACAAAGATGTGTCCATCATTCTGGGGCGACCTTTTCTATCAATGGGTCGTGGTCAAATTGATGTGCATAAAGGGGAGATCACCTTGAGTATCAATGGGCAGAAGCTCAAGTTTAACATAATTCATGCCATGAAGTTTTCAGATGAAGAAGACTCGCATGACTCAGATGATGACCAGAATGTGATTAAAGAAGAAAAGTTTGATGAAGAAAATGAAGAAGATGATGCCAGCGCATCCGTTGCTGCCTGTAATGCGATCACAACAAAAACAAGCAAAGAAGAAAAAATTATCGCAAATCAAGAAGTAGAGCCAATAGAAAAAGAAGAAAGAAAAACAACGCAACCTTCCCTAGTAGAACGACCAACACTGGAATTAAAGACCCTACCAACCCATTTAAAGTACGCATTTTTGGGGCAAAATGAGAAGCTGCTATTTATCATTTCCTCTGCGCTCAACGAAGACCAAAATAATGCGTTGATGAGCATTCTAAGGAAACATGTGCGAGCAATTGTCTGGACGCTCGCTGACATTAGAGGAATTAGCCCAACGTACTGTATGCACCACATTCGTCTTGAAGAGGACCACAAAACAACGATTGAACATCAACATAAACTCAACCTGGCGATGAAAGAGGTCGTCAAGAAGGAGATCATTAAATGGTTAGATGCGGGCATTATCTATCCTATAGTAAATAGCAGTGGGTCAGCCCCGTGTAGTGTGTGCCGAAGAAGGGCGGCATGACGAAAGTTCCGAATGAAAACAACGGATTAATACCACAAACGACCATCACTGGATGGCGCATTTGCATGGACTACTGCAAGCTGAATGCGGCCACAAAGAAAAATCATTTCCCTCTGCCGTTAATCGATCAAATGCTAGACCAACTAGCTGGAAATGATTTCTACTGCTTTCTGGATTATGTCAGGTACAACCAAATTATGATAGCTCTAGAAGATCAAGACAATACCACATTCACCTGCCCATATGGAACATTTGCTTTTCGCCGCATGTCGAGCCTCTGCAATGCGCCAAGCACGTTCCAAAGGTGCATTATGGCTATCTTTTCAAATTATCTCGAGGACTCTGTTGAAATATTTATGGACGACTTCTCTGTTTATGGGAACACCTATGAAGTCTGTCTAGCTAACTTAGAGAAGATAATGAAGAGGTACGAAGAGACGAATATTGTGCTCAATTGGAAAAAATGTCATTTCATGATGAAGAAGGTCATAGTGTTGGGACACAAGGTTTCTCGGGATGGGTTGAAGGTGGAAAAAGCAAAAATCAAAGCAATTGAAAAACTTCCACCTCCAACAAGCTTGAAGGCTGTACGAAGCTTCTTGGGCATGCTAGATTCTACAGACGCTTTGTCAAAAACTTTTCCAAAATAGCACGACCATTGAGTGTGTTGTTAGAGGCTGACCGGAAATTTGACTTTGATAACAACTGCCTCAACGCATTTCGAGTTTTGAAGAATGCACTGATTACTGCACCCCTATTGATTGCGTCAGACTGGACACTTCCTTTTGAAATTATATGCGATGCAAGCTTGTATGCGATTGGAGCATCTTTAGTGCAAAAGAGAAAAACTTGCATCCCATCACATATGCGAGTAAAATATTAAACCCTGCTAAGACAAATTATACCACCATAGAGAAAGAGCTTCTGGCGGTAATTTTTGCGTTGGAAAAATTTCGGGCTATTTTTTGGGAACAAAGGTACTCATCCATACTGATCATTCGGCAATAAAGTACTTAATGACAAAGAAGGACGCAAAGCCGAGGTTGATCAGGTGGGTTCTTCTCCTTCAAGAATTTGACATAGAAATAATTGACCAAAAGGGTATAGAAAACCAAGTTGCCGATCACTTGTCTAGACTAGAAAATCCTGAGGCTGACCGCAATGAGTCTGAGGTGAGTACGATGTTCGTGGATGAGCAGCTATTCCATATTGAAGAATTGCCCTGGTATGCGGACATAGTCAATTATCTGGTTTGTGAGCAATTTCCTAAAGACTACACCTACCAACAATAGAATAAGCTCAAACATGAATGCAAACATTATTATTGGGATGAGCCGAATCTGTATAAAAGAGAGGCAAACCAGATTTTTTTATTATGCGTACCAAATGCAGCTCAACAACGCATACTATCGCAATGTCACGACTCACCATATGGTGGGAACTTTTGAGGGTAGCACACCGCAGCCAAAGTTTTATAGAGTGGATTCGTTTGGCCTACATTATTCAAGGATGCAACTAACTATGCAATGAAGTGTGATCGGTGCCAACACACAGGTAACATTTTATGGAAACATGCAATGCTAATGAACACTATCTTGGAGCTTGAATTGTTTGACGTATGGGGGATTGATTTCATGGAACTATTCCCTCCTTCAAATGGTAAACATTACATTTTATTAGCCGTTGATTATGTCTCCAAGTGGGTAGAGGCAATAGCGTGCACCGCAAGTGATGCGGCGGTAGTCTCGCAGTTCCTGAAGAAACAGATTTTCACTCGTTTTGGCACTCCCCGTGCCATCATAAGTGATGAAGGGTCCCACTTTGTCAACCATAATATCAAGGAGCTACTGTGCAAATACAACATTCTCCACAAGGTGGCCACCGCATACCATCCGCAGATGAATGGTCAGGCCAAAGTGTCTAATCGAGAAATTAAGCTGATACTTGAGAAGGTAGTAAGGCCTTCACGGAAAGATTGGGCAAAGAAGCTTGACGATGCATTGTGGGCATACCGGACTGCATTTAAAACACCTGTCCCCATATGCGTTGGTATTTGGTAAGGCGTGTCATTTGCCTTTGGAGCTGGAATATAAGGCACTGTGGGCGGAAAAGAAGCTGAACTTTGATTTGAAGAAGGCAGGAGAAGTGCGAAAAATGCAACTAGTCGAGCTAGAAGAATGGAGAATTAACACATGAAATTGCAAAGATTTATAAAGAGCGCACCAAGCGCTAACATGACAAACACATATGTGGTAAGAACCTCCAAGTCGGACAAAAGGTCTTACTCTTCAACTCACGTCTTCGGCTCTTCCTGGGAAAACTAAAGTCACGTTGGTCTAGACCGTTCATAGTTAGACAAGTATTCTCGCATGGCGTGGTGAAATTATTAAATGATGACGGAACCAACATATTCAAAGTTAATGGGCAGCGAGAAAAGGCATATCATGGAGAAGGATGGCATCGCCAAGTCGACTTCGTGGAACTAAAGAACTTTGAATAAAGAAGGAAGTAGGTGGTCCCTGCATTAACAAATGATCGCAATTCATCAGGGACGCAAATTTTGGGAAACATCAATTCTTCAATTCTTTTCTACTATTCAAAATTCTCACAATATCTTTTCAGTCTTTATCTATCCTTATTTTATTCTACAAAAAAAAAATGGAGATTGCGATAACAAATTTTTTTTTGTTTAAAATAATTTGACACTCTCTCTATTTTTCTTGCAACGATCGAGGCGCTGTATTGTGGAGATATTACGCGAAGAAGCCACTTATCTTACTCCATCACCGCAATCCAAAGAAGTTAGATCGCCGCAAAGATGGATGCATCAATACACAATGCAGGCGACAACGCAAATTTAGGGGTGTATTCTTCCTTATCTTTATTTCAAATTTTGTGCTATCTCATCGCATGTTAGTTTTAAAAGTTTATCACCGCATCCTCTTTGATTACCACAATATTTGACATAGATAAATTTAGTAGGTTATCACATGCTTTTTCTTTGCCAAGTATGATTTCAATGATGAAAAATATTCTTCTATGTCTTTCATATATACTCGAGTCGACTTAACTTTAAGATAGTCACTTCATGAAATATTTTTAGAAGTTAGGGGTTTGCTAGCTTTCTTTCAAACTTTCTTTACAAAGCTTTCTAAGAATATCGCATGACTCATTTCAATCTTTTGGCAATGGGGACATTGCCACATTTTAAATTTGGGGGTGAGGTATTTATTTTCGACCTTGCTATTTTTTTTTTAAAAAAAAAGGGAGAGAAAAAGAGAAAATTTTTCTTTTTGAAATAAATCATGCGATGTTCTGGAAATTAGTAAGGTCCTTTTGAAGGTTAAGCTTCCAGTCCCTAGGTCTTAGAAATATTTTAAGAAGAGGCTTGAATAAGACTTAAGGAAATTTTGGTATATAGGATTTGAACGAAGTATCCTTGAGAAATCTAGGAAATGAACTTTGCGGTTGACTTGCTAAAGGAATCTTTAGTTTATGCTTGAGGACAAGCATTGTTTAAATTTGGGGGTGTGATAACGGGCAGAAATGCACATTATCATAGTGCTAAGTTCTTAAACAATATTGGATTGCGTTGATAAAACATGTTAAAATTGCATCTATCAAGCATCAATTTCATAATCTTGTGGTCACATGCGTTCATGTCATAGGAACAGTTGATTTTTGTGTTTTTATGCAGAATATGCGTTGATGCAATGCAAGAAATTGCAATCATAGGAAATCATTGGTCAAGTACAGCATTACCGCAAGGCTTTGCAGTGATCGTGTTCACAAATATTCGCCTGAGAAGGATCACCGCAACTTGGTCAGCACAACATGGTGGGCGCATCTAGGTGAAAGGCTAATTAATCGCGATGGGACAGAAAGCTGATGACAGTCAAATCCGAATTAAGTTGACAGCCGATAACGATCACAAGTACATTCAGCTTTTTGGTGACCATAATTCGGCGCATCAATCAGGAATTAAAGTCGTCCCATCTGTAAATCATGAAAGAGAAGCCGCCTTTCACCATGGATGCTCTATAAATACCAAGGGCATCCTTCAGAAAAGGGGTTCAGTAGTTAGAGATTTCATACTTCAGTTCGCACGTCTTTGTTCATAGTTTTCTTTCGTTTTAAGGCGAAGCAAGGGAAGAGTGGTGACGCCAGAGATCGCTCAGGGCAACTCGAGAGAGAACCTTGAGGCGAAGAAGAAAAGAGCAAGCTGACTCTCGCGAGAGCGAGATTATCTTTTAAGCATGAGTAGAAAACAGTGTAAAAGCCCGGGCAGCAAGAGATTGCTATCAGGCCCTTTTATTTTATACTTGCATTGTTATTTTGTACTTCATCTTTATATTTATACAAGGGAAGTTCTATTTCTACATTTGTTCACTCTCTTGGCACGCATGAGTAGCTAAACTAGTCGAATGGGTTGAGAAGAACTAAGCTAACATGATCTAGGAAGTTCATTGCTTGCGATTGTCTTGTTTTATGCTGTGCAAAATACCTTTTAGAGTTATTCGAGAGAGAGCCTAAAGAAAGAACCTAATGACTCGAGAGAGCTAGGTTATAATCTAGACTCGAAAGAGCAAGATTAGAACTACATAAACAAAAGATAGGGACTTAGAGATAAGCTCTGTTTGTCAACCTGCATCGCATACATCCTAGAGATAGGAATGATATTATGTGGTCGCCTTATTTTTGTGTGTATTTTATCCTGTCATCGCATACATAAGAATAGAGGCTTATGTGTAGGTCCTATAGACTTATCGCATATATCGCATGCATTCTAGTTTTAGAAGCCGTAGCATTCGCACCGAGAGGTGGTTTACTATTGTATGCATGTTGCATGATTGCAAAGCATGAACGCATTCTAAGAAGTGTTAGCCGAAACCCTTCTCAACCCGTTCACCGCATACTCATCGCATCTTCCATTTACTAACTCTTTTGAAACTCCGCCTCATTTATTTATTTTTTATTAACGCAAACAACAAACCCAACAATTTATTTATTTATCCGGTTACCGCAAAGTTCTTCATAAAAATTACCAACGCAATCTTCGACCCTGGACTTACCAGGAAACTCAGTAGAATGTACACTTGGATTCCGCTGAGGAAACTTGAGTGCACAACGCAATTTCATCAACGCATATCATCCATAATCCACTTCATAAAAATTAAGCATCACTTTATCGAGCTATATTGACTTATCCAAGAAAGGACTAGAGAAATACGAGAATTTCTTTGTACCTTGTCAGGGGACAGGTCACGTCGAACAACCGACATTAAAAAATTGTGTTGGGATTGGTGTCTTAAATCTCTCTTGTATTCTTGTAATTTATAAACTGTATAAACAAATTGCTATTAATAAAATAATTATTATTTTATAAGCATACACTCAATCCAATTAAAAAACATTCTAGGTTATTTTATGTAATTTGAACATGTATATAGAGACATATAGGTAGATCATGTTTAAAGGATAACCTAAACGATCTGTAATAGATGGATAAAGCTGGGTACCTTATCTTGGTGACACTACGGATACGACTCATTTTGTAGATGTTACAAGTATTGTAAAGTGCTACAAATGATCTAATCCTGATCTCATGTGGAGACATGTGAGTGGAGGTACCCTATACAAAGAGTTCATATAAGATCGGATCACGAAATGATTAGTCTCATTATATCTATAACGATATTAATAGTAGAGACTTACATTTCACCAGGATTGCCATAGGTGACATGACCTGAATCCTAAGTGAGTTGTGAATTCCTTCCTACGAAGGTGGTCCTTTGATTTGCATGGGTGAGAGTGGTCAGGTCGTCAACTCAATATGCCTAGCATATTTTGGAGATTCGTCTAATATGGGAGTTGGGAACACAGCTACAAAAAATGGAATTTGCTCCTTCCTTGTTGTCAGAGTAAGTAGATAAGTTGCTCCCTTAAGGGCTAATTTTGGGACTTGAACAGTGTGACCACACCCTCTTTTGGCCCGAGAGGGATTTAGTCATAGTTGGACTATAACTTATTGTTCATTAGAGGGATCAATGGTACCTAAAAAGTTAGATATAACTACAGGGGAAAAACGATAATTTTGGCTCAACTAAACTTACGAGCAATTTGTGAAAGGTCATCACAGTGTTGACTGGTTATATCCAATGGACATATAAATATATTTGTAGTGCAAAGAGTGCAGTTGTCGGTTTTTAGTAGAGTGATCGACAGTTAATGGATGCTGGAAATTAGATTAAAGAGTTTAATTAATTATCCAAGTATCATTGGAGCTTCAATCTATAAGTCCATAAGATCCCCTTTATAGCTCAACAGGGGTAATTAAGAATTAATTTTGGATTAATTTAAATTGTTCAAATTAATTGAGAGAATTAATTATGTATGTTGTACATAATATAATTAATATAATCTATTCGATGCATTATAACATAAAGTTTATTTTAAGATGAATTAAATATTTGAATCTGATTCAAATACTAATTACATGGATAAGATTCATATAATTGAATTTAGTCGGTTATATTGTATTTAATATTATATATATATATAATTATTAATTATATTAAAATTATTTTTAATTTAATTTTAAAATTAAAGAAAGGGAGTTACAAATCGCTCCCCTTAATTTTTCTCCATCAATCATGCATATTTTTTTTTTACTATAAATCGAGTCTATAATTTTGTGTTTTTCGTGGAAAAAAGTTGTGAAAAGAGCTCGAGAAAACAAGGGAAAAACAAGAAAAAACGGAGAGAAACAATATAGTTCAGTTTGATTTTTCTGGGATAGCTTTTATAAACTTGTCGTAACTGGAATTGTGGTAAAATTTGGTCAATATGTTCAGGACACCTAGGATCTCGTTTTGAACGGTTGGATCATCATTTTGAGCCCTGGTTTATCCGCCGTCACCGCTGAATAGAAGCTATTTTTTTTTTTTTTCTGTTTTCTTTTGAGATTTTCTAAAATCTAAGGTTTTAGATTTTATTTGATTTTCTAGGAATGCTAATAGTTGGTCAACTTTACTATTTTGTTAATTTAATTATGCATGAGATGTTTGATTTATATTATTTTTTAATAGAGCATAATATATACCATTTAGATTCAAAATCCCACCTTAGGATTAACATGTTCATGCATCATGTCAAAATGTAAGTATTATATTTTTGGGATGTGTGATTAAATTAGCATGCTCATGCATCTTAAAATAAGCGTTATATTATTTTAGATGTATAGTACATTAAGCATGTTCATGCATCATACTAGGTTATAACTGTTATAATGTATGATGACATGATGGACATGTGTGCTTAATAATTGTTAGATATAAGTGTTATATTTTTCAATTAAAATAAATTTGGCATTGAGCATGACATCACTTAGATAAATATAAATGTTATATTTAATCAATGTCTTTGAATGCAATTATAGACTTTATTTTTCATTATTTTATAATGGTTATAAGTATAATGAAATTAGAATTAAAATCTATAATAAAGAGTTGCATGCAAACATAGGTCCAATTTAATTTTAAATTGTCTAAAATTAATTCACCTAGACTTATGTTAAACACGTTTCTAATAAGATTAGAAATAGGATAATATTTTAATTTATTTTAATAGGATTAAAATGAATTTCAATAAGAGATTAGATTTATAAAATAATTGCTCATAAGGGATCTTTGTCTAAGAAAAGTCCTGTCTAGGCTGAGGTATTTAAGCTGACGGAAATGGAACATCTCTACTTGGGAACCGACCTGGAAGGTGAATTGATCAAATAGTTTATAAGCATGCAATAAATGATTGACTTCATTAAAAAGTTTAACAAATGAAATCACATATTGTTAAAATATTCAATATAAGTGTTATATTGAGTAAATTAACAAAGACTTGCTTAAAATTAATTAGCCAATTTTTACTAAGTTAATACCCCTTTTTTTTTTGTTAAATACTCAATGGAAGGAAAAAGATATATACGATATGTCAAATCTTTTTCACTCACGTTCTCCGTAAAAATTCATACCATGAGACTCATGCTTGGCCTCGAGACGCCCTGGGAGCTCCCCCTTCGAATGGTGTTTGCATGGGTCAATATCAAGGAGAATGAAGAGAGTGTTTATAGTAACTGGAAGAAGGATATGTGTCAACTTGTCCTACGGTCTCCATTGGTTTGCATCGTGAGAACTTCTTGTACGCCTCGAGGTGCCCTAGGACCATCCTCCTTTGTATGGTTTGTGCATTAGGTCAATATCAAGGGCAAACTTCATACATGGTTTCCAGATAGGATTGCTTTAGTTTTTGTCCCGATTGGTTTCTCCCTTCGGTTGGCTCATTGGGACGGAACTCTAAGGTCTAAAATGAAGGATCATACTCACAAGAAAATTTTAAGCAAGTTAATGATTTCTTGACAAATCAATGGTGACTATCGTTATAGGAATAAAAGTTATTCTGGTGTAATGATTGGTTGAGAAGTGTCTCAATTCAAGAAAGACGTGACTAACCACCCTTCGGTAGCTTTTGTCCTAAATCACTGAAGCATCATTGCAAAATGGAATGATGTTGGGTTCATTATTAGTTTTTTCTTAACTCATTGGATTAAAATGAATTTTTTTCATAAGTGTCTAAAATAAGTAATTTTTTTTGTATAAGCAAAAATGACTAGTGCTTCAATGAACCTTCTTAATGATGAAATGTTTGAATTCAATTACACAACTTGAAAAGAATTGATTAAAACTATGTTCGTTGTTAATGACCTTAACTTCGTTTTGACTGAAGAATGTCCTCTAGTTCCAACCCTTGATGCAACATGAAATGTTCATGATGCATACAAAAGGTGGACGAAGGCCAATCTTAAGGCTCGAGTTCACATTTTGGCAAGCATATCTGATGCCTTGACCAAAAGATTTGAGAGCATGGTGTTGACAACTAGAATTGATGCTAAAAAGATATGCTATGTTATGCTCGAAATGATGCGATACTACTTTTAGATATACGTTAATTATGAATGTTCTTGTAGTATGTCATGCGTTGTCACAAGTTTTCTTACGTTGGAACCAAGTGTAATTCCACCGCAAGTTTCTCGATGTGATCTGAGGTCAAACACAGGGACTGTTTGAGGTTATTGTGGTATGTTTGTGATATATGTGACCATGTTTTTCAATTTAATAAATAGTTTTTGCAAGTATATAAAAATTGCGATAGAGTAAAGGAAAGCAGTAAAAATGCGGTAATAAAATAAAGTGCAATAAACCTAAGCTAAGATGATACAAGATACAGGCTTCATGATACAGGATGCTGGGGTCCAGGCTGGCTGTGAAGGTTATGCAAAGAACATAGAATGTGGCGGTAAGTCTTATGTACAACACAGAAAGAGAAAGATAACTAATATAAACAGCGTAAGTTTCTTAATTGCGTTGAAGCTATAAGTACGGTTCCGTTTTTCTCTTGGCGTACACCTTTCAGTGATCGGCCGCACTCCTACATGTTTGTGGTGAAACAGAGACGAATGTAATGAACGCAAGATTGCTTCCATGTTTGGAAGTACTACTCGCTTTAGTTAATGCATTCTTCTAACCTTCTCTCGATAGATCATAATGGCATCTTCACTTCTGCTCTCACAGATGAAGATGTCATCTAGCATGCCTTACTTAAACGCGTTTACTTCTTTAACACAAGTTAAGTACTCGTTTAATTCATATTAACTACCAGGGGATTAGGAAGACATCATGGAGAAAGTGATTAATGGAGGAACGGAAGTAGACAGAAAATGGGATATGAAAGTAATCGAAACATTTAATATAACTATTAAACGTTTGATACATGGTGTGAATGGAGAGATAAAGAAGGTGAAATACAATGATGAAAAGAGATAGAACAGATACAAACAAGTGCCAACGTCTTAGCACCGATTCGAGTGGAGATCTGCTTGTCGGATTGGATGGATCAGATGGATGGATGAGCTTCCCTCTCAGGCTTGCTCAACCGGTAGCAGGGTTCTCAACATAGAGCTTCTCGGCGAGTATTTGGCAAAATAGAACTGAGACTCACCTCTCGGCCTTGTCTCGTCTTCTTCCCAGATTTCTTCAGTTAAGCACTTAGCTCAGCCTTTCCTCTCAACACTTTAGCAGCAATTAGCCCCGTATCTAGTAGCATATTTTTTTTTTTTTCTGAAATCTATGGGGTATTTATAGGTGAGGATCTTTGACTCTGGCCTTGTGGTCCCCACTTGTTGTTATGGAAATTCCGAAGATGGAAGGATATTATTCCTTCTGTTATGCAATCGGACCGTCAAATCTGCACAACCGTTAACTGTACACGGGTCACAATCCTTCGCTTTTGCATTGCTCAGCTGCATCTTTCGATCGTGAGTTTGCATGCATTGTTATTTTTTTATTACCGCATGCAGTTGAAAGTCAGCTCTGGATCGACCGTCCATTACGCCGTCATTGGTTAATCGTCTCTTCATTGTTGATTGACGGGCGCATTGTGACAGAGATGCGTTGATCAGTTCTTCTTGAGCCTTGAGTGCAAGCAGTGACTTGGTTTCCTGCAAAACAGAGTAAAATCTCCTTTTCTTCCATCTTAAAGATGTTAGTGGGTGTATTTGCGATAATTTATAATTATTGTAATTCTGAGCTAATTTTCATAAAATTGGCACATATTCACTATCTTTTGGTCGTAATATCTAGATAAGGTGGCATAAATAACTTGTATTTCTAAAAGTTATCACATAGTTACTGCACTACAGATCATCACTCACTGTAAGAATTATTTGAGCTAGTGTCCCCACAATTCAAGTAGGATGGGGTTAATAAAGACGAAACCAATGATGTCAGCTCCTTATTTGAACTCTGGTCCATATTGAATGTCAAAGGACAAATAGAGGAGGCAAAAGTTGCTAACTCTAGAAAAATTTATCAAAGAAGTTTGACCTCGGAAGAAAAACTTGGAATTCATAATAAGGGTATTCAAGTTATCCTACTACTGTCCAGAATGGGAAGAAATCCAATGACAGTAAATCTAATTTACTTGTCCTTGAATCGTGCTTAGTAGAGAATAATGATTCTGACTGGATAGTTGATTCAAGGGCTACTAATCACGTATGTTCTTCCTATCAGGGATTTAATTCCTAGAGAGAATTGGAAGTTTGTGAGATGACACTTTGAGTTGGTACTAGTATGACCATTTCAGCTGTTACCTAGGCAGGCTTAAGGTACTTTTGGACAAGAAACAATATATGTTATTAGATGATGTATATGTAGTTCCTAACATGAAAATGAACTTAATCTTTATTTCTTGTTTGATTGAGCAAAATTATTCTCTCTCATTCTCTGGAAGTAAAGTGTTTATTTCAAAAACGGAATGGAGATAGGATTTGCTTGAAAAGAAAGTAACTTATATATACTAAGGTCGTTAGTTACAAAGGTTGTCCTAAATACTTAAATGTTCAGAACGGCAACAACTGTTAAAAGACCAAGGATTTCTCTTAAAGAAAATGCCCACCTTTGACATTTAAAGATTAAGTCACATAAATCTCAATAGGATTGAGAGATTGGTGAAAAATGGACTTCTAAATAGTTTACAAGAAAATTCTTTACATGTATGTGAGTCATCCTTAATGGCAAGATGACTAAACGACCTTTTACTGGAAAAGGTTATAGAGCCAAAGAAGCCTTGGAACTTGTATATTCAGACATCTGTAGTCCGATGAATGTAAAAGTAAAAGGAGGATATGAACATTTCATCTGTTTTATAGATGATTATTCAAGTCATGAGTATCTATACCTAATGCAACACAAGTATGAAGCACTTGAAAAGTTCAAGAAATATAAGATTGAGGTTGAAAAATTATTAGGTAAAAAGATTAAAAAAAAAAATACTATGATATAATCGTGGTGGAAAGTATATGGACTTAAGATTCCAAAACTATATGATAAAACATGGAATACCATCCCAACTCTCAGCCCCTGGTATACCTCAGCAAAATGGTATATTGGAAAGGAGAAATAGAACTTTATTGAACATGGTTCGGTTTATGATGAGTTATGCTCAACTTCCTGACTCATTATGAGGATTTGTAGTAGAGTCTGCTGTTTACGTTTTGAACAACGTTCCATTAAAGAGTGTATCTTAAACACTTTTGGAGTTATGGAGAGGTCATAGAGGTAGTTTACGCCACTTCAAAATTTGGGGATTTCTAGCCCATGTACTTATGAAAAATCCCGAAAAGTTGGAATCTCGTTTGAAAGTGTGTCTATTTGTAGGCTACCTCAAGGAAACGAGAGGTGGTTGCTTCGTTGATCTAAATGAAAATAAAGTTTTTGTATCGACAAATGCTACATTCTTGGAGGAAGACCATATGAGGGACCAGAAACCACGAAGCAAAATAGTTTTAAGAAAAATTTTTGAAATACTACTAAAACTTCAACAAGAGTTCTTGAAGAGGCTAGTACATCAACAAAAGTTGTTGATGTCGGTTCGTCTAGTGAAACTAATCCATCTCAAAGGTTAAGATTGCCTCAATGTAGGTTAAAAATTATAAATCTCATAAAATAAGAGTTGTTGATGTCGGTTCGTCTAGTAAAACAAATTATATATTTCATAAAATAAGAGGTATTTTATTAATGTTTAGACTGCAGTAATTCAATCCAATAAATTAAGTTCTAAGATATTTTATGAAACTTAAACATGTATGTAGAGACATACAAGTGGATTATGTTTAAGTAATAACCTAAATGTTCTGTAGTAGATGGATAAGGTTGGATACCTTATCCTAGTGACACTATGAATACGATATGCTTTGTAGATGTTACAATTGTTGTAAAGTGCTATAAATGATCTGATTCTGATAGTTCATGTAGAGACATGCGAGCGGGGGTATTCTATACAAAGAGTTTGTATAAGACCGGACCGCAAAATGAATAGTCTCTCTATATTACACCGTTGCTAGAAGAGACTTATATTTCATTAAGATGATTGTATGTGATTTGACCTTAATCCTGAGTGAATTGTGAACTTTTGTCTATGAGAGCAATCTTTTAGTTGTATGGGTGAGAGTGGCCTTGTTAACCGACTCAACAAGCCTACCATTTTGGGGACTTATCTGAGTAGGGAGTTGGAAACACAACTACACAATATGGAATTCACTTCTTTCTCGACCTTAGGGGAAATAGATAAATTGCTCCCTTAATAACTAATTCTAGGTCTTGAATATTGATGCCTCAACCTCTAACTGGCCCAAGAGGTAGTTTATAATTGGGCTATAAACTGTTTGTTCATTAGAGGGATCAATGGTATTTAAGGAGTTAAATGTACATATAAGGGTAAAACGGTATTTTGACACAGCTATAGTTATATCAATTTGTGAAGGGTCAACTCATTGTTGATTGGTTATATCCGTGGACATAGAAATAAATCTACGGTGCGAAGAGTGCAGCTACCGGTCTTCAGTGGATTGATCGGTAGTTAATGAAAATTGATTAATTTAATTAAAAAGTTTAATTAACTAATCTTATATCATTGGAGCTTCTAATATATAGGTTCATAAGGTCCTCTTGTTAGATCATAAAGGATATATAAGAGGAATGGTTTGAATTGTTAAAATCAGATTGCATATTAGTGAGATTAATATAATATGGTTAATTATAGATATGATCTATAACTAAGAGAGAAAAATATTTGAATGAGATTTAAATATTAGAGAGATGTATACATATAAATATGTGATAATTATATGTTCATCAATTTATATTAAATATGATTTAATATAGTTGTTTAATTGATTAATTAGTGGTTAATTAATTAATTAATTAATTTTTTAGAAGTAATTATAAATACACATGTGATGTTTATTTATTTATTAATTAAATATATATATTAAATTAGATTTAATATATATGGTTTTTTAATTATTGAATTAATTAATTAAAGAAATATTTTTTTAATTAAATTAGAACTAGAGTAGGAATTGGAAAGACTAGGAGGAGGTCACCCCTCTTCTCTATAAATAGGTCTTCATGGCCCATGTTTAGAAACTTGGATCTAATAAACTAAAATCCAAGGTTATTTTATGAAACTTAAACATGTATGTAGAGACATACAAGTGGATTATGTTTAAGTAATAACCTAAATGGTCTGTAGTAGATGAATAAGGTCGGGTACCTTATCCTAGTGACACTACAAATACGACATGCTTTGTAGATGTTACAATTGTTGTAAAATGCTACAAATGATCTTATTCTAATAGTTCATGTGGAGACATGCAAGCGGGGGTATTCCATACAAAGAGTTTGTATAAGATCGGACCACAAAATGAATAGTCTCTTTATATTACATTGTTGCTAGAAGAGACTTATATTTCATTAAGATGACCATAGGTAACTTGACCTTAATCTTGAGTGAGTTGTGAACTCCTGTCTATGAGAGCAATCCTTTGGTTTGTATGGGTGAGAGTGGCCTTGTTAACTGATTCAACAAGCCTACCATTTTGAGGACTTATCCGAGTAAGGAGTTGGAAACACAACTACACAAGATGGAATTCATTCCTTTCCCAACCTTAGGGAAAATAGATAAATTGGTCCCTTAATAGTTGATTCTAGGTCTTGAACATTGAGGCCTCAACCGCTCACTCGCCCAAGAGGTGTTAGTTTATAGTTGAATTATAAACTGTTTGTTCATTAGAGGGATCAGTGGTATTTAAGGAGTTAAATGTACCTATAGGGGTAAAACGATATTTTGACACGGCTATAGTTATGATCAATTTGTGAAGGGTCAACTCACTATTGATTGATTATATCTGTGGACACAGAAATAAATCTATGGTGTGAAGAGTGCAGCTACCGGTCTTCAGTGGATTGATCGGTAGTTGATGAAAATTGATTAATTTAATTAAAAAGTTTAATTAACTAATCTTATATCATTAGAGCTTCTAATATATAGGTCCATAAGGTCTTCTTGTTAGCTCACTAAAGTATATATAAGAGGAATGGTTTGAATTGTTCAAATCAAATTGCATATTAGTGAGATTAATATAATATGGTTAATTATAGATGTGATCTATAACTAAGAGAGAAAAATATTTGAATTAGATTCAAATATTAGAGAGATGTATACATATAAATATATGATAATTATAGGTTCATTAATTCCATATTAAATATGATTTAATATACTCATTTAATTGATTAATTAATGGTTAATTAGTGAATTAATTAATTTTTTAGAAGTAGATATAAAACACATGTGATATTTATTTATTTATTAATTAAAAATATATATTAAATTAGAGTTAACATATATGGTTGTTTAATTATTGAACTAATTAATTAAAGAAATATTTTTTTAATTAAATTAGAACTAGAGTAGGAATAGAAAGACTAGGAGAAGGGGGTCACCCCTCCTCTCTATAAATAGGTCTTCATGGCCCATGTTTGGAAAACAGATGAATTGGAAATTCTAAATCCTACTCTCCTACTACTTCTCTAAAAATCTCTTTCTTTTCTCTATTACTTCTTCTTCCTTTTCTAAGTATTGGAGACCACACACTCAATTCTTGGGATCCTAGAGAATAACAATATTTCACTTACGGTGGTGTCCCTTGATCATTGAAGAGACGTTCCAGAGAAGATGGAGAGAGAATTGTGAAGAATTTGGGAATCTACAAAGGTAAGGTTTAGCTCTTCCCTATTTTCTTCTTTTGAATGCATACTAATCTTGATTATTTATCCATTACGTTATTATTTGTATATGTATTTTGTTTATGTGAAATCAAAAACAAAATTACAAGGTGATCACACGCTTCCGATCCCTTTATTCAGATCCTGGAAGATATGCTGAGAACTTGTGTATTATAGTTTAAAGGTAGCTGAGATACACATTTACCATTAGCGAATTTTGCTTATAATAATAATTACAATTCCAGCATTGGTATGGCACCGTATGACGGTTTATATGGAAGACCCTATAAAACTCCAGTTTGCTGGAATGGGGTTGGTGAAACACAATTGAAAGGACCAAAATTAGTTAAGAGGACATTAGAAAATTTTAAGTTAATAAGAGAAAATCATAAAATAGCTCATGACAGAAAGAAGAGCTCTGCAGATAAGAGAAGAAAAGAATTAGAGTTCGAAATCGAAGATCAAGTATTCCTGAAGTTGTCTCCGTGGAAAGGGATGCTCAGATTTGGTAGGAAACGTAGGCTGAGTCCAAGATATATAAGACCCTATAAGATAATTGAACGTGTAAGACCAGCAACTTACAGGTTAGCTTTACTTACTGAGTTATCTAAGATACATGATGTTTTCCATGTGTCTATGTTAAGGAAATATGTAGCCGACTTTACTTATATTCTCCAAAAGCAACCAGTGCAATTGAAAGAGAATTTGTCTTTATAAACTCATCAAACAAGAGCCAATTACAATTTAAACTTCATAATTGAAGAAAAATCTAATCCCAAAGTTGGATTTTTACCATATTAGTCAAAGAAACATGCAATCTTAGAAATTCACCCACCAAACTCAAATTAACGATAATCGAACGCTTAAATCATGCTCTGATACCAATTGATAGAGTAATCTTAAAACATGCATAGAAACATAACTTCTGAAGAGGATTTTTAGAACACAATACCTTTCATAAAAATGCTTCAATACCAGTTGAGATCCACGAATTGATGCTTTAATCTTTCAATAAACCACTACAGAGACCTTCTCTACTATTCTCTAGCTTGAATTGTATGGTGGAAACACTGAATTGAGTTGAATTTGAATGAGGTTGAAGAGGGTTTTGAGAGTTCTTAATTTCTATAGAGATTCTGGTTTAAAACTGATTGCATGAACATAATTGAAGTTTAAAACTTCAATTTATGCATGATGATCATGCAAAAAACTAAGCATGCCTGGAAATTGAAGTGACATCAAGTGTTAAATTGAGTGGGAAAAATCCAAGATTGAATTTTTTCAGTTTTAATTTTAAAACCAAATTTTATTTCTTAATTTATTTATCTAATTTTATTTAAAAAATGATTTTTAAAAAAAATAGTTTTCAATTTTAGTTTTTTTTTATTTTTAATTTCAATAAATTCAAAATCTAATTAATTAAATTACTAATTTTGAACCATTTAAAAAATTGGATAATTAAATTAACTAATTTTAATGAATTAAATTTAATAACAAATATTAAATATTATATTACACCTCATCAAATATTTAAATCATTATTTAAATATTTTGAACTCTTCAATTTCGTTCAATTTCGATAAAATTTAAACATTTCAATTGTATCAAATACAATTAATAGAAACCCTGATTGAACTTGAATATTTTAAATTCAAAAACCCTAATTTCAAATCTCATCGAGTCAAATTAAGTACTTAATTCATTAATCCAAGATGATTTTACGAGCTAGTAGAGGGACCATATGAATCTACAGATCATGAGCTCCAACGATTTGCAATTAATTGGTTAAATTCTTTAAATCGAATTAATCACCATTTGTTAACTACCAAGACACACCACTATAGCTTGATAGTTGCACTCTCCTCACCGTAGATATATTTCTGTCCATTTTAACTATAATCCATAAGTCGATCCTTCACAGGTCGTTGTATTTACAGCTAGGTCAAAATTACCATTTTATCCCTGTAAACACATCTTGCTTCTTAAGCTCCCACTAATCCTCCATTGAACAATTAGTTTATAGTCCGACTCATAAACCATGACCCTCTTGATCAAGAGAGGGTGGGGCCCCTTTGTTCAAGACCAGAATTTAGCGCTTAAGAGAACAACCTATCTGCCAACCCTAAGTCGGGCAAGAGTGAATTCCATCTTGCAAAGCTATGTCCTCAGCTATCTATCATGTTTTATCCCCAAAATGGGAGGCTTATTGTGCAGTATTTTTGGACTACTCTCACCTATGCAGATTAAAGGATAATCTCGAATAAACAAGAGTTCATAGTTAGCTCAGGATTAAGATCGAGTTACCCTAGGTCATTGAAATTTGAAATAGTTAGTTTTAACAGTAAACGATCGTTATAAAGAAAAATGACTATTTCGTTGTCCAGTCTTATGCAAACTCATTTCATAGGATGCCCCCACTCACATGTCTCTACATAAATAATTTTTGGATCACATCATTTGTATTAGTATACAAAATGGGTTGCATCTAATAGTGTCACCAGGATGAGGTACCCAATCTCATCTATATACTTATAGACCTTTTTGGCTATATATTAAAACTAGATCCTATTTTATGTCGCCACATAAAGTTAAAATATTCATATTATAACCATGAATTCGTTTATTGGATTTATAATAGAATGCAATATCAACAAAAAATTATTGAAATAAGATACTCAATGACATATTTATTGATATATAGAATATGTTAATAATATTTACGAGCTGCGAGTTTAGAACATTCCCAACAAAACAACGATAACTGGGAGAGATAAGAGAGAGATAGAAAATGCAAAAATTTGTTAACCTAGTTCAGTGTAATCACATCTATGTCTGGGAGGTTCTATGCCTAGGTGAAAAGAAATTCACTGGTATGTAATTTAGTTCTACAACATACACTTCAACTAAAATTACATAAAGTTAGCTTATACATAACTGAATTAATAGTGAGCAGGTTAGGCTCCCCTTAACGTCAATACGCTCTTCAATGAGTTATAGAATTAGGCTCCTTCTAAAACTATTACCGCAATAATGATCTCACCTTTTCTTCAACTTCAGATGAATAACCACTCACTTGATGTCTTTAACAACTCTACAAACGACTGCTTTTTCATAACTTGCTTTTGAGAATGCTTGCTTAATATCAGGAAGGTAATTCATGTACAATCCTACAGTTTATTCACCAAAACGTTTTTCAAGCAAAAAAACTCTAATCAAAGGTTGTAGACGATTGACCTAAAATGCCCCAAAAAGCCAATAAATATATCTCGCTCATAAATTCAACAGGCCATAACCAGCAACAACAAAGAAGAAAAGAAATCTTCCTAACAGATCACCACCGATAAAGAAAGGATGTTACAAAAGTTAGAGACAAGAAATCCAACATAATAAAAGAAAATATTATACGCCAACCACAACAATAACATATATTTTCTCTGACAACTTCTCTTTTATCTTTTCTTATTTTACCTATTTATTTAACTTATCTTTACTCATGACTTTTCCCTCTCTAAAACTGCCCTTTCTATTTAACTTTATTTTCTCTACAATTTATCTCTCTTGCTCAAACTTTTATCTTTTTTTGTAACTAATATTCCTATGTTTAACTAATACTTTCTTTTAAACACATCTCTATTATCTAATCGTGTTTGCATGTCTTTGCACATTTTTCTCTCCCTAAAATATCTAATTATCTCTCTTATTTTTTCAGAAATTAAAAATAAAAATGTTGTGTGAAACAAGTTTAGTTTAAACACACATATATATCTATATATATAATAAATAATTATCAAATATATATGACTTTGTTTTAAAAAAAACTAAAACTAAAGAACTGAAAAATAGAAGAACTAAAAATCAAAATTGAAATAGTTAAGAAATTGAATCTTAGGCTTTAATGGATGTGCATCATTTTAAATTCTACATCGTTTTGTGTGATGCACAGTTTAGGATAGCATGCGGCCATTTTCTGGAAAAATCTCCCATCTCTCAGTTATTGTTTTATTTCCACCCTACTTTCTTTTTGTTTTTCTTTTTGTTTTTTTCTTTGAAGTACAGCCCAAAATTCCATTATTTACACGTTTAATAGTATGATTGCTAGTCGCTACATGTTGAGTATTTTTCTTTTTTTTTTTTTAAGGAAAAATACCGAGAAATTATTATTCTTGTTCTACTAGGCTACAACTTCTTATTCTCACACAAAAAGAAAAAAATAATAAACTCCAACTTCTTCTCGAATTCCGTGAATTTAGTATTTTAAGGACAACTGCAAATATGGTAATCGAATCTAAGGTAATAACACATATAACATAATATAAAAAATTATAAATATGTAAAAATTTAGAAATTTTATCGATGATAGATCATATAGTTGATAAGAGTCTATCACTGATAGATTTTACTATATTTACAATTTTTTAAAAATATTGTATATACTTGGTTATTATCTCTAAAAATGTTACCCATTACAATTATCTTTCTAAATTTATATATTTTTAAATATTTCTATTTTCAATAGATCTTAGATCAACTTCTACTATTAATATAAATTAAATATAAAATTTCAATTCACTCCTAAAGTTTATCAATTTAAGCATTGAATTTTATAAATGTGTTAGTTTAAACTAGTTTTAAGATCACTTGGTTCCAAAAATATCATGAGAAATATATTACTTTTTTAACTAAACTTATAAATGGTTATAAGTAAATCGAAAATTGTTTATGCATCAATTTCAATTGTCCATTTTATTAACCCGACATTTGAAGAAGTTTACACACGTGTAAAAATTAAATGTATATGCAATTGTAAATATAATATTAATAAATGGTCTAAATTGATTAACTTATAATAATTTAAAATTTCAATTGAAACAATTATATGTTTTGCTGGAAATTTTTTGAACTAATTAAGGTCGGGTTTATAGTATGAACATTATGTCAGTTGAGCTACGCTCTTGTTTACCCCAAGTGAAAAGTAAACTATCAATGATAATCTAAAAAGTGGGTCCCAATTGATTACATTTATTGTCGTTTACCTATGTCCATAATCATAATGAACTGTGGCATCTGCCTCTAAATTTGTAATCAAAACTTGCAATCTGATTGAGAAACGGAGGGCTCAATCTGATTGTGTTTGAAAATTATGTGAGTCTCAGTATCTTTATCGTTATTACTACCGTTACTGTTACAGTATGAGAATTATGTATTTGTCACATTTACGGTTACTTTTACCGTTACAGTTATTGTTTGTTACCGTTACATTCAAACGATAACGGTAATGGTAACAATAAATGTGACAACTTCGTAATTTTAAATAAACGGATCAAAAGCAATCTAATTATGTTTGCAATTTAGGTCCATTACGATTGATCTATTAATGGATTTCTTTTATAATTACACCAATTTTAGTTACGGATTGGTAAACGTGACCTAAGTCTAAAAGAGGACGATGAAATGTATAAGCAAACAATGGAAGCAATCGGAATCAATAAGCACTCTAATTATATTTAATTTGAGTTCTAAAAATATGCAAAAACCAGTTTTTTATAGTAGAGTGTTTCTGAACATTTACCTTTGAAGAATTCCTCCAAATCTGAGCTGCTTTCCACGAAATTGAGCTTTAATTCAATAGTAAACTATTAAGAGTGTCTTCTCTACTATTCTCTACTTTGGATTTAAGTGGTGGAATCAGATTCGAAGATAATTGAGTGAGAGATAAGAGTGGGTTTGAGAGTGTTGAGAGAGCTTCTTCAAGAAAACTAATTTTCCAGAATCCATCTCACCATCTCAGAAATTTCAGCTCTTTTTATGTATCCAATACATGCAATCACTGAATTAATTAGCCAAATGTCATTTCAATTTGGGATGAGAAAGTGGGATAGATGTAGACTTTAGGTCAATCCACCAAATCACTTAATTTTGTGGACTTTCCCACTAACAAATTGTTTTTCAATTTTCTTTTTATTTAATTCAAAAATCAAATAAAATTCAAAATTCAATTTCTAAAATGAATTGAATTGAAAATTAATTTGATTTTAATTAATTAAATAATAATTTAATATCAAATATTAAATTAATCAAATACCTAATTTTAAACATGAATCCTATTCATGTAATCAATATTTAAATCAATATTTAACTATTTTAAACTCTTTAATTATTTTAAACTCTCCAGTTTCGTTAAATTTCGATAAATTAAACGTTTAATTATATTAAATATAATTATGCAAACCCTCTTGAAATTGAACAATTCAAATTCAAACCCTAATAGGAAATTTGAACACTTCAAATTAAAACCCTAAATTCAATTTGAACATTTCATATTAAAACTCAATTTGAACACTTCAAATTGAAAACTTAATTTTGATTTTGAACATTTCAAAATTACTCAATTCACTAATCCAAGGTGTTCATATTTTACAAGTTAGTAGAGGGACCTTATGAACCTACAGATCATGAGCTCCAATGATTTGAGATTAATTGGCTAAACTCTTTAGACCGAATTAATCAATATTCGTTAACTACCGAGACACACCACTATAGCCCGATAGTTGCACTCTACTTACTGTAGATATATTTTTGTCCACTTGATTTAACCATAATTAGTAAGTCGACCCTTCACTAGTTGTTCATAATAACGGTTGGGTCAAATGTTGTGTTTTACCCCTGAAATTATATCTTGTTCTTTAAGTTTCACTAATCCTCTAATGAACAATTGGTTTGTGATCCAATCACTAAATCAAATCCCTCTCGGGCCAATGAGAGGGTGAGACCCCTTATTCAAGATCTAGATTAAGTACTTAAGAGAACAATCTTTCTACTATCCCTAAATTGGATAGATGTCAATTCCGTCTTGCACCCTATATCCTCAGTTATATATTTGGTCTTACTTCTGAAATGGGAGGCTTAATGAGCCGGTGCTGTTGAGTCAACCCTCACCTATACAAATCTAAGGATAATCCTGAATAAACAGGAGTTCATAGTTAGCCCAAGATTAAAATTGAGTTACCTAGGTCATCTATTTGAAACAGTCGATCTTAAATAGTAAACAACATTATAAAGTAAGAGTGACTTATTTCTTGGTCCAATCTTATGCAAACTCATTGCATAGAGCGCCTCCACTTCTCATTTCTCCACAAGAACGATTCAGGATCACATTGTTTGTACTATCTATAAAGCGGGTCGCATCCAATAGTTTTACCAAAATAAGGTACCCAACCTTATTCATATACTATAGATCGTTTTAGCTATTTACTCAAACTTGATCCATCTTTATGTCTCCACATAAAGTCCAAGTTTTCATGTAATAGTCATGGATATTAGTTTATTCGATTTAGTCATTACAAGTGCAATTTACATATTCAACAATACTTTTAATTGAATAAATGTCAATAACATCTTTATTGATAATATGTTTAACTTTACAAATTGCGAATTTTAGGACATACAACCCAACAGAGGATGTAAATTGAAATCGATATAATTAGGGTTGGTTGCACAAATAACAACCAGACCTAAAATAATAAAAGATGTAGAACAAGGATAAACATATTAAGGATATAGTATAAAATTAGCCAGATATCACTAATAGCAGCTATCAGTGATAGCTATATAGGTAAATAACCAAAAAGCCCATATGTAGCCCACCATTTCACGCTTCTTCTTTCAGTTTTCTCAAATTGAAAACTATCACTGATAGCAACTAACAATGATAGCAACTGATAGTAGCTACCAGTGATAACTACTGATAGCTACTATTAGATGCTATCATTGATAGCTGCTATCAGTGATAACTTTCAATTTTAGAAATATTAATACAACCTTAAAATAGTAACATTTTAAATATCACCTTTTAATTTGCTATCAGTTTTCAATGGCTATCATTGATACATTTGATCAATTGGAATCAAACTTAAAATATTAACACCTAAGGCTGTCATATATATCAATGATAAAATTTTATAAGTAGTTATCAACTTTTAAAAATGAAACTATCATCTTTCAAAGATTAACATTTAAAATTATAGGTGATAGAAGTCTATCAATAAGAGGTCTATAAGTGACTATCTCTAATATTTACTTAAGTCATATCACCCATATCATTAATATCATTCATTTTACTAATATATACCTAAGCCATATCATTTATATGCAAATATCACTGATAGTTATGACTATCATTGATATCTTCAATTAGTGGCTATCATCGATAGCTTTTAGTAGTGGCTATCAATGATAGACTTTCATCAAATGAAATTGACTTTTATATCATTGATATCATCGATATATTGATATCACCTAAGTTTTATCATCGATATTACTAATATCACTTATATTATAGTTATAGGTGATAGCTTTTATCATTGATAACATGCGATTAGAGATAACTTCTGTCATTCCCCTCTTTTTGGTAATTGTAATTGGTAGCAATTTTAAGAATAATAAACAAGTGTATAGCAACACTTTAAAAAAATTGCAAATATAGTAAAGTCTATCAATGATAGACTTCTATTGCTGATAGACTTGTATGGTCTACTAGTGACAAACCACCAATGATATGGTCTATCATTGATAGACCAGGAGAGTCTATCAACGATAAAAGTCTATCGTTGATAGACTTTGCTATATTTACAATTTTTTTAAAAAATGTTGCTATATATGCTAATATTTTGAATATGATTGCTATTTTTGCAATTGTCCATTCTCTTTGACCATTAAATAACATGTCATCGTTGATTGATAAACATGTTATTAGTGAAAACTTCTAGGAATTCCACTTACACTTTAGTTTAAGATTCAACTTTATTAATTAAATTCACTAAGTTGGTTATCAATGGTAGACTTCTATAAGTGGCTATTAACTGTAAAAAACGTCATCAAATATTAAGCTTTCAATGATAGAAAATATTTGTAGCTATCACTGATAGACTTTCATTTGCTATTTATATTTAATATTTCGTTATAATAATCAAACTTGATGATTGGCTTGTTGGTGTTAAGTCACTTATGAATTAGGTACTTTCAAGTCTTGGATATGAAACTTATTTTTTTAAAAAAAAAAGAAAGGAAAGAAAAAAAAAAAAGAAGCAAAATCCGGAGATATGAAAGAAAGTTAAAAAAAAATAGAAACGGAAGAAGAAAAAAGCAGAAAAAGAAAAGAAAATGAAAAGGAAGAAGTAGAAATTTGAAAAAAGAAAGAAAATAAAAATAGAAAAGGGAATAAGCAAATCCGAAGAAAGGAAAGAAAATAAGAAAAAAAAAAATAGAAAAAAGAAAGGGAAGAAGAAGGAAAGGAAGGAAAATTAAAAACAAAAAAGAGAATAAGCAAAAACCGGAAAGAAAATAAAATGAAAGAAGAAAAAACCAAAAAAAGAAAGGAATGAAGCAAAAAAAAAAAAATAAAAAAAAAAACGAAGAAGAAGGTGTGCAAGAAAACAAGACAAAAGATGATGGAATTGAAAATTAGTAAAAATTCAAATACCGATTGGTCAACCTTTCTATATTTAGAAATATTTTTAAGATCTAATATATTTTTAGATATTTCTCTTATTTTATTATCTATTATGAATATCTAAATAATTATTAGTTGGGATTTAAGGGATGAGATGTTTGAAATTTTCCCTAAATTAAAATGTGGAGCAATTATATTACACGTGTTTGTCCCCCAATTATATTGTCGATGACCGCTAAATCGACCACCTTGGTTTTCTTCATAGTTTTTTTTTTTTTTTTTTCTTTTCTTCTTTTTTGTTCTTTTAAAACTCGTGCAATTATGAAGTGAAGAGGGAAAAAAAAAAAACTCGTGCAATTATTTATGTGAATAGTTGTACATGATTTGAATTTCACTACTAGGTTCAATTCTTATACAAACTTTAGCATGTTCATTAAATTTAGCATTTTTGGATAAATAGTTCAATGATTAGTTTGGACTCTATATGGTTTAAACTTTTACATTATTTAAAAATTGTTTTGAAAAAAAAAAATATTGTAAGAGAATGAATCCTCCACATATCTCTATGTTTGCATGAGTTTATTTTCAATATAATTCTCATCGTTTTGTTTTTTCACTGATTTATCATGGATCTTTCCCTTATTTCTAACTAATGTGGGACTTTGGTCGCACTCCAACAATCCTCTCCTTAAACGGAAGACCACCAAAGCTTCTCGCCAAATAGTCATCCCATCTATGTTTACTCTCAAACAATCAATTTTAACTAGAAAAAAAATTCACTAGAGTTCATTCCCTATCTGATTAGCTTAACAATGAGTCATAATGACTATGTCATGGAGACACATTAACACCACTAAATGTAAGAGACATTACTTTGTGAATTTTAAACCTCCAAATATCTCAAAAGTAGTATGATATCGTATTATTGTCCACTTTGGACATAAATCCTGAGGACTTTGTTTTTTTGTTTTGTTGAAAAGATCTCATATTATTAAAGATAGTTGTCCTCAGTAATATACCATTACTTTTTCCCATGATCGATTGAGATTCCTCTTTTCCTTTAAGGGTAATTGCAATGGGTAGCACTTTTAGATTTAATAATTAAGTGTATAGCAACATTTTTAGTTAATTAAAAATATAGCAAATTCTATAAGTGATGAACTCTATTGTTGATGGATTTCTATTAGTGTTATTAGACTATATTGCCGATAGTCTATCACTAATAGACTTCGAGAGTTGGATCTAATTTTTATCATGTCGACAAATCCTTTTTCGTTATGTTACATCTTCTAATATTTTGAGCTGACGACTAATTGTTATATTTGCAACTACACATTCTTTTTATAGACATATTGGCATTATGGGTTTAGGCTCATCATTGATCAACCCACAATATTATTATAAATATATTTTAGTATTTACTATTCATTATATAAGTCCAAAAATAATAAAGTAATGCTTTTATTTTTTTAGTAAAATAAACATATAACTTTTATTTATGATTTGAATATGAATACAAATTCAATTGACGTACGAGTGCTAATAATCACGAGATTTGTGATTTGAATCCTCTCATCCTAATTTTACTTAAAAACATGAATATTTTATTCATGTCTTGTAGATATTAAAAATGGGAATAATAATAGTTTTTGAAGTTTTCAAAATTTCTTTACAAAATTAAGAACGTTTTGTAACATTACTTTAAAATGAGAAATTACGAAAGAAAAATGAACT
Organism: Benincasa hispida; assembly: GCF_027475165.1. Taxonomy (NCBI): domain Eukaryota; kingdom Viridiplantae; phylum Streptophyta; class Magnoliopsida; order Cucurbitales; family Cucurbitaceae; genus Benincasa; species Benincasa hispida. The sequence goes on along the minus strand of NC_143487.1, from coordinate 59,097,541 downwards.
AATTGTTGAATTGAGATTTAAACTTGATTCATAAACGAATGCGAATTTAAATATGGGGTAGATTAAAATTGGACCAACTCCCTAGTGGAAATTTAAATGTATATTTTAATGAGATTGAATTATATGATCACGTGAAACATAAGGAAAACGATAGGTGGGAATGGGTTATCGAAACTTGTGGAATCTTACAATCATAGAGTTTCTTTCCCTTATAAAGACCTCTCTCTACATAGCTCTCTCTTCCACACTCCAATTGCAAAAACAATAACGACACATTCTCTGTTTTCTTTGTAAACATGGTAGCCGATTTTGGGAAAGGGAAGAGGATAACAATTTTAAGTGTCGATGGAGGTGGCATTAGAGGCATCATTCCTTCAATTATTCTAGCTTTTCTCGAGTCGAAACTTCAGGTAATAGCTTTTGAAAGTTTAGGATTAGACGATGTTTCTTCTTTAAAATATTATTTTTCCTAATTTTTGTTATTGTGGATGATTCACTTTTGAGTAGGAATTGGACGGCCCAGATGTGAGAATAGCAGATTACTTCGATGTAATTGCTGGTACAAGTACAGGTGGTTTGGTCACCTCTATGCTTACAGCTCCTGACAAGAATAATCGACCTCTATATGCTGCGAGTGATCTTGCCCTTTTCTATATAGAACATGCACAAAAAATCTTCCCACAAAGAAAGTTTGTCTCTTTCTTTTTTCTCATCAGATTTTCACTGTGTGCTACTTTTCATTAGTGTCCCTGGACTAAATAAGTGTTTTTTTTTTTTTTTTTTTTTTGTGAATACAGCTATTTCCTATGTTCTGTGGTGAATTTTTTTGGCAAAGTTATGGGGCCAAAATATGATGGACTATACTTGAGGTCATTGATAAATGGATTGCTAGGAGATATAACACTTAAGCAAACATTAACACAAGTAGTTATCCCTGCTTTTGACATCAAACTTCTCCAACCTGTGATTTTTACTACACTAGATGTATGAAATATTTCTTAAAACTATTTGATATTATAATATCATTCTTTTTAATTTCCAAATTGAACTAATAATGATTGGATGATGTTAGGCAAAATGCAGTGAGTTAAAGAATCCAAGACTAGCTGATGTCTGCATTAGTACCTCAGCTGCACCAACTTTCTTACCTGGCCATGAATTTCAAACAAAGGATTTCAAGGGAAATGTTCGTAACTTTGATATGGTTGATGGTGGAGTCGCAGCTAATAATCCAGTAAATTTCTCATTTACTATATTATATTGTTCATACCATTAGCATTTGGAACCTAGGATGAGGTTGATTAGTGTGGAGAGAGTTGTTAAGTCGTGGGACCCTCAGTGTAAGGAATTTAACAACCATGGAATTGATATTTTTAGTCATGGGATTCACAAACTTCTCGAGTCTAAACAATGAGTGAAGTTAACAACTCTGCTCCTCTCAACTCTACTACTTAGGTCAAGCATGCCGTAAATGTATAAAGCAATTTTTTTTTTTACTAATTTTATGCTATGCTTTTTAATTGATTTGTAGACATTAGCTGCAATGACTCATGTGACAAAAGAGATGAGCATCTTGAGACATAGAAGTGAACTTTTCAAGATAAAACCCATGGAAACAAAAAGGATGTTGGTTCTGTCTTTAGGGACTGGTGCACCTAAAAATGATGAGAAGTATAGTGCAGCTACAGCTTCCAAATGGGGTATGCTTGATTGGGTTTACCATAGTGGAGCAACACCTATTGTTGATATTTTCAGTGATGCAAGTGCTGATATGGTGGACTATCATATTGCTAGCATTTTCCAATCTGATCATTGTCATAAAAATTATCTTCGCATTCAGGTATATACTTTTTTGGAGCATTTTCATAGCTATAGACCCTTCTTTCATTATAATTTTATTTCTTGTTTTTACTGTTTAATTTGGTAATTATTTGATTTTTAAAAATTTTTAATTTTATAAATATTACTTTTACCAAAAAAAAAAAAAAAAAAAACTATCAACATTACTTTTACCTAAAAAAAAAACTATCTACTATCTACTTAGAAATGAAGATATTATTTGATAACTATTTGATTTTTGAAATATAAACTTATTTTTAACTTTTTATACAAAATATCTGGAATAGTTTTCAATCGTGCTTCTTAAACAAACATGTGAATTCTTTTATTATATTCCAAAAATAAAAACAAAATTTTGAAAACAAGCCTATTTGGTAATTATTTAGTGTTTGACTTTTGAAAATTAAGCCGAATTTCTCTTAATTTCATGCAATGGTACTCTTTTTTTTTTTTAAGTAAAAGAGTTGAATTATGAGCAAAATTCTAGAAACAAAAATAAATTTTAAAAACTAATTTTTTTAGCTTTTAACATTTGACTTAGTTTTTGAAAATTTTGGTAAAAAGTAGATTACAAAGCAAAAAATTTAGAGGTGGAAGAGATGTTTATAATGTTTATAAGCTAAATTTTCAAAAAGTAAAACTTGAAAATCAAATTGTTACCAAACGAGGTGGTAATTTTTTTACGTTTTTTCAAAATTTGCCATGGTTTTTTAAAACGTTACAAAAAGTAGATTACATAGCAAAGAAATTTTAAGGTAGAAGTATTAAGTAGTGTTTATAAACTTAATTTTAAAAAATTAAAAATTAAAAATCATGTGGTTGAACTGTAATTTTTAAAAACATAGATTTCGATTTAGAGTTTAACATTTTTTTAAAAAAAAAAGATTTAGAAAAAAAAACAAACATAAGTTTCTAAAAATCGTTTATTTTTTAATTATTATTTTTTGCCTAAAAGAACACCTTTGGAATACACATTTAACACCATTTCTGCATTAGCTTCTAGCTTTATGGACAGAAAAATTACAACTTTAAGGATTTAATTGGGTGAAAACAAATTAAACCTTCATTTTTTGCTTTAATAAAAAAATAAATTTAGAAGAACAAATTAATAAATAGCCATCCACAAACTTTAAAATATAATTACGAACCAAATTTTGGAAAAAGAAACAAAAGATAAAAACACAACGGCACCTATAAAAAAAAAAAATTTAATAATTTTTTAAAAAAATATAAAAGACCTGACAACTCTTAGTTGAGGGCGTTATCGTTTTTGGATTTGTACACACAGGATGACACATTGAGTGGTGACATATCATCTGTGGACATTGCCACCGACGAGAATTTACTAAACCTAATCTATGTGGGAGAGAATTTGCTAAAGAAACCACTGTCAAGGGTAAATTTGGAATCTGGAAAGTTTGAACCACTTGATGGCGAAGGAACCAATGAAGAAGCTCTTGCTGAATTTGCTAAAATGTTGTCCGATGAGAGAAAATTACGGTTGAGTCCTTGAGACTCCATGCTTTGCAAGGCTTCATATATTTTTTTGTCTCAAATAATCCATGTGTTTAATCCTTCGATTTTTACTTTATTACAAGTTGGCTTGCTACTTTTTTGGTTCTGTACTTTCTATAGAAAAAAAAAAAAAAAATAGAATAAAGTATCTGGAGCTGAATTTGAGCTTTCACTTATTCTACATATTTATATTTAATAATATAAGATTCCATCTCAAAATCATTTAGTAATAAAATAAGTAGTTTATCTATTCCGTAAATATTGTCAGATCTACCCTCAAGTTGGTCTCTTTTGATTCATTTTTTTATCCGATCCTAATTTTGTTTTTGGATCTAAAATTAAGAAGAGGATACCTACAATATACGCTTGACGATGTTATAAATAATGTTATAGCATTTCATAGGACATTAAACAAACGAAAACAACATATAAAAAAGGAACATCAGAGATTGGTAACCAAGTTCGGTGAATATCACCTACGTCTGGGGAGCCGTCTGGAAGGTAGTGTACCTAGGAAAGATAACTTCACTAATATAAATGATAAACAATTATGATGTAGAACTTTATTTGTTATTACAACTTGATTACATCGACCCCCATAAAGCTTGATCTCTCAATTATTCACCTAGGCTCCCTCTAGATGTAAGACTCTCTCTCGCAGTGACTTAGGCTCCTCCTAAGTATTAATATTAGTGAATAACTTCTTAGGCTCCCCCTCTTAATTTGTGAGACTCCCTCTCACTTGAACTTTATCTTTCCCTCTCAAATGAAAACCACTTCAATTGAATTGCTTAGGCTCCCTCTAAGCTTGAGAATCCCTTATCAAGAATTCTACTAATGAAAATTCATACAGCTTGGAGTCAAGGTTTTAGGAATCACATAATTTAGGGAGAAATTACCTCTTGCTTTTTCTATATTTCATTCATTGGCATAACTTGCCTTTTATACACTAACAATCCCACAATTATGGAAGAATCAAGTAACAAAGTAATAGGAATGGGTTTACAACCATTTTACAGATGGACGAACAAAAACAAAGAGAACAAAATCCAGGCTAACAACTTCATAACAACCAAAGACTCTGGACTCCTTCTACTAATGTGGCATCTTAGATCTGAGTCGAGCAGATAAGCATTTTTCCAAACATTTTCCCTCAAACGTGGTGGTATGCCAATGACACAAAGTTTGGAGCATAAACGATGAAACTGTGAGTGAGTAAGAGGTTTGGTAAAATAGTTAGCAAACTGATCAATGATTAAAACGTAGCACACATCAAGGCCTTTAGAAAGCACTTGGTCATGGACAAAATGCACGTCAATTTCGATGTGCTTCATTCGAGCGTGGAAGATAGAATTCACAGCAAGTACCCAGCATTCAAGTTGTCAAACCAAACGATCGAAGTTTAAGAGGGAGTCAACCCTAATTCACTCAGAAGCTGTTGAAGCCACATAATTTCAAAGAAAACATGAGCTGAAACCCGATATTCAGATTCGGTGCCCGATCAAGCTACGACAGTTTGTTTTTTGGAAAATCAGGACACAAGATTACTCCCAAGAAACACACAGTAGGTAGCAACAGACTTTCGATCATCCACATTTGAGGCCCAGTTAGCATAAGAGAAGGCAGAGAGACAGAGGTTGAACCCATACTGCTGAAGTGCCTAGTGCCACTAATATAGCGAAGCACGCGTTTGGTGGTTGGTCAATGTAAATCAGTGGGTTTTTTAAGAAATTGACTGATGTGATAAACAATATAAGCTATGTCTAGTTGTGTGTGGGTAAGGTATTGAAGAGCAACAATGGTGCTTCGATAAATAAAAGGATAATCAAGAGGAATTCCATCGTCATGAGACAGTCGTTTGCCCAACACACACAGGGAGGCAACAGGTTCAGACAGCTCAAGTTTGGTAAGAAGATCATCAATATATTTGACCTGATTATGAGCCCAAAGTATAAGTAATGCATTTGAATGCCCGAAAAATAACTCAAAACACCAAAATCTTTCAAAATAAACTGACTATCCAATATTTTTACCAACTAAGTGACATTACCACATCATTGTTGGTGACTATGACATCATCCACATAGACAAGGAGATAGTTGAGCCAGACCGAAAAATAAATAGAGAGGAATCTGACCTCGAATTGACGAATCCCCCCAACCAATCAGTGCATCTTTCAAGATGTGATTCCAAGCTCCTGGAGACTGTTTGAGGCCATAGATGGCTTTTTAGAGCTTGCATACATAATCAGGAGGTTGACAATCTTCATACCTCAGAGGTGGGTGCATGTAAACGACTTCATTCAGTTTACCATTGAGAAACACATTGTTAAAGTCTAATTGGCACTGGATTAGAAGGAAGAGAAGGTGAGGCAGGAGTAGGTTTGACAACCATGTGTGACAGGGTGCAAACAGGGAAGAAATTTGAGGGGTTTTGAGAAAGAGATAGATTTAAAGATGACATTAGGTCAGACGAGGAAGAAACACAAGGGTTGGCACACAGGGGAGGTGGATGGAGTTATTTGAGCCAAAGACCGACATGGTTGAGAATTGTTGAGGGGTTGATGTGGGCGAGCTATGAGGCTGTCCAACACAAGGGTATGGGAAAGTTGGGTTGGGACTATGTTGGGCTACGCTGAGAGCTAGCGGGCGACATTGGGCCTAGGTAGGTTGGGCTAGGATCATGTTTGGCTAGACTCGAGGGCTGGCAGGTGATAGCTCTTAAAAAGAGCTATAATTTCTAACGTAACATAGGCTCATAAATGGATTTTTAATGTTTAATTATCCTATTTTGTAGGTAAATTCATCCCGAGAGGCAAGGAAACCAAGTAGAAGAAAATGAGCAAAAAATGAGCTAATTTCAAGGTTTGATGCACCAAATAGGAAAACACCAAAAAGAATTACAATTCTGCCATCAATTGGAGCGTCGCAGCCCTCATGCAACGCTCCTGTGCAATGCTGTAAGGGAAAATGGATGGATTCAAGGCAACGATGCAATACTGTCCAAGAGCGATGCAACGCTGCAAAGATTGATAGAGTGCCATGATTGCATATGCGCAACGTAACGTCACACCAAAGTCATAATTCCATCTTGATGCTCGATGGCTGGATCAACAAGAGCGTTGCAATGCTCTCATCAACATTGTGATGCTATGCCAATTTCTATAAATATTTTTTCTTCATTCTAGGGTTATTTTCTATGCAAAAACTCCCCGGCCTCCTAGTTCTTCCCATTCCTTTATCTTTTTTGTATTTTTAGGTTAGATTTTCATTTTATTTTGGATTGTAAAATGAATTGGTTCGCTCTCTTCGATTTTTCTATGGATTTCTTGAGGTAATTTTTATATCTAGTTTTTGAAGTGTTAATTCTTGGGTAATTTCTTGAGATTTCTATTTTCTTGAATGAATCGCATGCTGAATTTGTGTCTTTTTTGAATTTGTGTTAATTTCTATAAGCATGTTTGTGAGGTTGAGTTTTCATGAATGATCATGCATAGCTAATCGATTCTTAATTAAGTCACGTTCTTGCCATAATGTCTAGCAAAAATCAATCAAGTTAGCAATAGATAATTGTGCATTTAATGACTATTCCTAGGATGCATGAATTGCTAGGTTCGATGACAAATTTTGGTTAATGAATTAGACTATTTAGTTTATTAATCAACACAATAGTATCCTTGTTTATAATGCACATGTTTTTAATTCTATATGGATGCTATCGAACCCAATAGGATTTCAAAATATGTAGACTAGTTAGGGTTTGACCTTTCCGACCTTAATTGATGCTTAGGACACTTTCTAAGTTTGATCTTTCTAGTTGTCTGCTTTGTAGAGGCTAGTTAGGTCGCATCGAGCGAGTTGCTGTGCAAGCATGAATCAATTACATGTTTAAGTTATAGAGGTTGATGATAAAAATTTGCGTTGAATGGCTCTAGAAACTAGATAGACCAATCCTAGTTTACATTTATCCCTTGCATTTTAATTTCTTGCATGTTTTCATTTTATCTAAAACCAAAACACCCCATTTTTACTTCGTTCCACAGTCAAATTAAGCTTAGGAGAGATTTAATTCTTGGCCTCTCTGTGGTTTGGTCTCGTACTTGCCATTTGTGGTATCTAGTAGTATAAGTAGTGGTTTGGTGCAATATAAATATTGTTTGCTTAGGCTAGGGGTACGTGGGCAACGACGGATTTCCCTAGCTAACAAAATGGCATTGTTATCTAAGAGGCAAGCTAATTAATTTCTTTTAGTTGAATTTGACTTGTAAACTTTCAAATCCCCAAAAATATTTTTCTTTTTCATGTGTCTAGTTGTTTTATAATGGCAGATGATTTGAGCATCTTCTATGCACTTCTTATGAGGCAAGCAACTCAGCAAAGAGAAGAAGAGATAAACAAATTTAGTGAGTTTAGAAATCAAATATTTGAACTAACCTTTCTTGTTCAAGTTTTAGCTACTAGGCAATTGTAGAAGCTTGAGGCATGTCGAGTCTGTTTACTTCAAGGACATTCATTCGAAGCATGTCCCCAGCTTTCGTGCGGTTCTATGCATGATACATATTTCCCTTCAGAGATGCCTAGCCCGAGCTTGATGTCAATGGATGCTTCTTCTATCAATTCAAGTATTTTGTTGGAATTAGGGAACTTTCTAACAACTCTTGTGAGTTTGTGTAGGAACCCCCTATAGTCAACAAGAATTCTCGAGTTACTAGTAGGATAGTTTCTATTCTAGATCCGAAGCTAGAATTGATTTTCAGAGTCTGAGTGACCTTGTTGCTTAAATCACTGAATCAGTTGAGAGACTTGAAGAATCTTTGGTGCATCCATATTCTGAGAGTATCGAGATTAGTAGAAAGTTGACTGACATTTATCACCCTATTGAGCAGCTGATACCTCACACTCCCCACCAAGGTATGACGTTCAGTCCTTTAATGTATGAACTTGCTGATAGTTCTTCTCAGTGCATGCATGAGTCTATTGACTTTCACGTGGAGACTCAAGCCCTCGTGCTAGTTGAGATGGATCTTGTTTCTTAACTTGCAATTTCCATGCTGACACTAGAAAGCTGTCTAGAGCTTCACAACGTTTATACTATCGAGGTCGAGTTTGTGGAAGTATTTTACCCTTTCAATGACAACGATATTTATTCTCCGCCATGTCCAGAACAAGTCTGTGAGTTAAATATGAGCCAGAGCTTCATCTCGATGAGCCCTAGGTGATAGAGTTAAAGGCTACCAACCCTCATTTTGTTCTTCCCTTTGGTATCTCTATATTTTTTTTTATTACTACTCATCTTTTCCTTGCGAGTCTAAGTCTATAATTTCAGAAGAGTCAATCCTTGAGTCTTTTAATTTAATTCCCTTTTCTTTCATAAATAAAAAAAATCACAAATTCGACCTGTCTGGTTCTTCTCAAAAGAGGGGAACCCTTATAGCCTTGCCATGCTATATCAACTAATCCAAGAAAGGATTGGAGGAATACAAAAATTTCTTTATACCTTCCTAGGGGATGGGTCAAGTCGAGCAACCGATGTTGAAATTTTGCGCCTCTTAAAGGCAGCAGGCGAAAGAAAACTTCATTGATTTTTTATTTTTCTCTTTTTTTTATAATTAATAAATTTAGGTTAATTTAGGTTTAGGATTAAATTAGTTTTAGTTTAATCAATTTTCTAAAAAAAAAAAGGGCATAATGTCGCAATGCTGCAATCGCAGCATCACGACGTTGCAAAGCATATCTACTGTTTAAAGCAGATCTATAGTGAGGGAGAGGGGTGTATTTTTTATCTTTCTCCCAATGTTTCTATAAAAATCCTCCCATTTTCACCAAATTTTCACCACCTAAGCTAGATTTCCCCTCCCCCAAATAAATTCCTCTTCACTTTCTCTTGATTTTCAAGCATAGATTTCGTGGGTTTTTCTCTCTCTTTCGATTTTTGACCATTTTCTTCGTATTTTGGAGTGCCTTTCGACCTAGAGGTAATTCTTTGGTTTTTCTTGTTTATTTTCTTTTGAGATTTTACAAGATTTAGGTTGAGAATTCAGATTTGTGGGATATTTGCTAAAATTTGAAGGTTGGAGTTGTTTGGAAGTTGAATTTTTTAAGTGCATTATGATAAATTGTTGGGATTTTCTGCTTGTAGGTTGGGGTTGAATTTGATTCGGGATTTTTGGGTTGTTTTGGTTGAGTTTAGAGGGTCCATTGTTCCCCTAGGTTTTTACCCAAAAAGTTGTGCGCTTATTCGTTAGAATTTCGATGGGTCCTAGGAAAGATAGGGGTAAAAAAGTGGCTAGTTCGAGTAATAGGGACCGAGATCCTGAGCCTCAATTCCAACACCCTAGGTTCGTATCCCAGGGAGCTTTAGATCGGTTCCATCATGTAGTATCCACCAAGAGATTGGTCCTCAAATATGCCTTATCTTTAAAGCACGACTTCTACCCCCACATCACTTCTGAGATACAACAGCATGGCTAGGAGTCCTTCATAGGTCGCCTGGTGAGGCATTTGTTCTGTTAGTCAGGGAATTCTACGCCAACATCGATGAGGATAGTGATTTTTCATTGGTGCGAGGCATTCAATTTTGTGCGAGGCATTCATATTCTATGCCAACATCGATGAGGATAGTGATTTCTCATTGGTGAAGCAGTTGTTATGTTGTTGCATTTCTGATCAATTTTGACGTATTCACCACCATTATCTGACTATAACACTTTTATTACTGCATTAAATTGAGTTTTGATCAGTGTTACAAAATGACTAAACACAACTATTCTTTCACTTCTTTGTTTAAGTGGATATATCCAAGTTGAAGGAATTAAATTCCAGCGAAAATGCTTAATTTCATTCAAGAACAACAACACAAACAAATGAAGAAAAAAAAAAGCCATTAGATTAAGCATGTTGGGATATCAACAAAAGGTGAAGAAAGTTTACCTTTGAAGACCTTTCTTCAATATCTTCTCCAATTCTCGAATTCACGAACTCTTCGATCACGAATAAGAAGACAACAAACACCAACACTTGGTTATCTTGCTATTCTCAGGTAAGAATCTGGATTGTAGGATCTAAAAACTTCTTGTAACAAAGGAAGAGAAGTAAAACTTGTAGAGAGATTTGTTCTTTATGTTCTTGAGAAGATGAGAGAACTTGTGGAAAAAACCAACCTTCCATCTCAAAAAAACAAAACCATTTTGTAATTTTCCTTGTCTGCTTCACATGCAGCAACATATTCTGTTTCCATTGTGGAGTTGCAATGCAGCTCTACTTAATACTTCTCCATACTATTGCTCTATTTAGAGTGAACACCGATCCCGAAGTAGATCTCCTAGAGTCCATATCAGTCTAAAAATCGGAGTCAGTATATCTTGTAAGGATCAAATCCTTATTTCCATATATGAACACGTAGTTCCTCGTTCTCCTAAGATACTTGAGGACATTCTTAACTGCAGTCCAATGTGAATAACCAAGATTAGGCTGATACCTATTAACAATCCTTACTACAAAACAAATGTCTTGACGAGTACATACATTGCATACATCAGACTTCCGACTGTTGATGGATAAGGAACCTGTCTTATATCTTCAACTTTTTGAGGTGTCTTAGGACATTGTTCATTTGACAAATGTATTTTATTCCTAAAAGGTAAAAGACCTCTTTTGGAATTTGCATCTTAAACCTAGACAACACCTTGTCTATATAAGATGTTTGAGACATAGCTAGCATTCTGTTCTTTCGGTTTCAAACTATTTGAATCCCAAAAACATACTGCGCCTCTCCCAAATATTTCATATGAAATTGGGTTGCTAGCCAATTTTTTATGTCAGTTAGGTATCCTACATTATTCCCAATAAGCAGGATATCATCTACATACAAAACTAGAAATGCTAGTGGAGTTGATGATCTTTTTGTAGACACACAATTCATCAATGTTCTGTTCAAGCCATAAGATTTGACCGCAGTATCAAATCTTATATTCTAAGATCTGGAAACCTGTTTTGATCCATAAATAGATCTCTTCAGTTGAAAATATTTTGCTCCTGACCTTGTTCAATGAACCCTTCTGATTAGACAATATAAATACTCTTTTCAAAATTTTATAATTATAAAAAATGGCAATGGATAAGAGTATACTTATTGATTTAATCATAGAAATAGGAGAGAAAGTTTCTTCATAGTCTACCCCCTCAACCTGGGTATAACCCTTTGCTATTAACTGGGCTTTATAGGTATGTACCTTCCCCGTATGGTCTCTTTTACGCTTGTAGATCCACTTACAACTAATAGGTCTTACCTCATTAGGTTTATCTACAAGTTCCTAAACTAATTAAAGTACATAGACTCTATTTCAAGTTCAATGTCTTTGATCCACTGATCTCGATCAGCATCAGCCATTACTTATTTATATGTTATGGATCCTCCAAGCCATCATCGGGTATGATGACTATAGTTTTAGTTAAACCCATATAGTGGTCAGGCTGTCTCACAACCCTCCCACTACGTCGAGGCTCTCTCAACTCTTGAGTAGGATGTGATGGACCAGATGTCATTGATCTACCAACAACTTTTGTTGATGACCAAACGTGATCAACAACTTTTGTTGATGCATTTATAGCATCTATTGAAATCTCTTCCAATACCTGTTTACTATAAGGTTTATGATCTCGTATGTGGTCTTCCTCTAGGAATGTGGTGTTTGTCGATACAATTACCTTATCATCTTGAGGATCATAAAATAGACCGCCTCTCGTTTCTTTAGGGTAACCCACAAATAGGCATAATTTTCAACGATGTTCCAATTTCATAGAATTTTGCACCAACACATGTGCTGGGCAACCCTAAATTTGAAAATGACATAAACTAGCTTTATGCCCTGTCTAAAACTCATAAGGTGTTTATGAAAAACTCTTAGAGGGAACGTTATTTAAAATTTAAGCTACAGTCTCTACTGCATACACCTAAAATGAGTCAGGCAACTAAGCATATCTCATCATGGACCGAACTACGTTTAACAAGGTTCTGTTTCTTCATTCAGATACACCGTTCTGCTAATGCATTCCCAGTGCAGAGAGTTGTGACTGAATCTCGTGTTCTATCATAGACTCCTAGAATTTCAAGTCCGAATACTTCCCACCTTGATCTGATCGTAGTGTCTTAATAGATTTACCTAATTTGTTTTCTACCTCGGTCTTAAATTCCTTGAACTTTTAAAGAGCTTCAAACTTATAATGAATTAGGTAAATGTAACCCTACCTTCAATAATCATCAATAAAGCTAATGAAATATTCATAACCTCCCCGTACTTTAACATTCATTGGTCCATAGAGGTCCGAATGCACGAGCTCTAAGATTTCTTTTGCTTGAAGACCTTTTCCAGAAAAGGATCATTTTGTCATTTCTCCTTCGAGACATGACTCATATGGTGCTAAAGAGTTATCTTCTAACTTGCTTACAAGTCCACTTTTAACCAATCTCTAATTCCTATTGAGATTAATGTGATCAATGGTAAAGTCATGTTTACCGTCACCCGTAAACCCTTGCTACACAAATAATATTTATAAATCATCAAACTAACTACTTATACTAACTAGTAGTACAAGCAGCAAGTCAGAGATAAATTGGAGGGAGGAGGGGGGGGGGGGGGATTGGTGTTGATTGATAAATGAAATTGCATAAAATAAAGTGTAAGAAAAGTAAAGATAGAAGCACAATTAATCGAGATATCTTAGCTCAGAGGAATAGATTCATCCAATTTAATTTAGATCATTGAACAAATTTATTAATTAAACTTCTTGTTTATGCTTAGCCCAATTGAATGGAATCCCAATCAATGATCCTAATTATCTAATTAATAAAAATGCATAGAAAATGAATCAACTCCATACAAATTGATAACTCGCATTAAGTTCTAGTGATTATGCTAAGATAGGTGTTTAACTTCCAATGTCTAATAAAACAATCAATATGGTTTTTTTTCTCTAGGTTGATAGGAGCAGTCCTTTTTGCTTAACTAACCTATTGCTTCCATTAAGATTAACCTATAATTATATATCACATATTACAAGTTAATCACAAAGCATATGAGTTACACAAAAAAATCACTGGGCGTCAATAAACAATTAAAATCATGCAATTCATAAATATAAATTTGGATTAAAACCCATAGACAAGTTCGTATACATCAATAAATCCAAATTTCGCAAAATTACATCGAGATCCTTCGAATCCCTAAGCTAATAAACCAAAACCATACCCTCCCATGGAGATGAGGAGGGTACAATCTGGCATTTCCTCGATAAATTACTAAAAAGACACCCAAAATACAAAGTGGAAGAGAAAAGAGAGGGGAAATTCAGCTGGAGGCCGAAGGTGGGCATCCTACTCTAACCTAAATCGAAGAAACGTATATATAGGGCAATGTCGCTGATGTGTTATTTTATGCAGTGAATTTAATGAAAGGAATTGCGGTGATGGAAAATGCGTTGTGCAACAAGTTTTCTTAGTAGAACCCAAGTATAAATCCTACTGAGTTTCCTGGTAAGTCCAGGGTCGAACTCAGGGACTAAGGAACACAATATGCAGTAATAATTTTTAAGATCACTTTGCGGTAACAAATAAATTAATGGTTTGGTTGGTTTGTTGTTTAAGTATAAAAAGTATGCGGCGGATTTGAGAAAAGATTGATTATGCGACAGATACACTGAGTATGCGGAGGAATGGGTTGAGAAGGTCTTTAGCTAGCGTTTCTCAAGAATGCGTTTAAACTATGCGATCATGCTACACTCATGCGCCAGCAATCATTTTTCAATGCAATGCGGTAGCTCCTAATTCTAGGACAAATGCGATGAATGCGATTGTAGGATTGTATCAGTTGCAGTGGAAGAACAAGGATCATCTAAGCATTCAAATTCACTAATTTTGGCATAATATAAAGCATGCTTCTATAGAAAAATGGGTTTCAAGACATACTCTTGAATAACTTCTTCAAAGCTCAATCTCCAGCTGCAATCTTCTCCATATCTTGTTGTAGACCACCTCAAGATCTTCCACACTATTCTCTTGATGCTCTAGATTGAGTTGTGGGGCTCAAAACAAGCTTGAATCAAGGGATGAAGGAGAAAAACTCACTGCTGCAACAAGGTTGAAGAACTTTTCTTCAAACCAGTTTTTCTTTAAAAAAACCTTTTGATTGCATGCCCGATTTTCACTCCAATCTTCTCATTATTTTGCAGATCAACATGCAAAGAGAAGAGCTGCATGTGTTGCAGCTCATGCTTAAAGAATACAAGGCCAAAATGGTTGCTTCATGAGTGAGCTAGTTAAGTGATGGACAAAGGAAAAATCCATTTTTTCATTTAAATGTGTTTTTGTCTTCTTTTTCAATTTTATCTAAAAATCAAAATTTGATTTAATAAATCTATTTGATTTTAAAAATGAAAAATTAATTAATTTCATAAATAAATAAATTAATTATTAAATAAAACTGAATTAATTTAATATCAAATATTAAATTAATTTTAACACATATCCATCTTTATATATTTAAATCATATTTAATATATAAATTCTCCTATACCGTTTAATTCTAAAATTAAACATAATTATATCTCATATAATCACTAATTCCCTTAATTCTAATTTGAACGTTTCAAATAAACTTATCACGCTATTCTAGAGCTAGTCCGTTACGAGCTAGTAGGGGGACCTCGTGGACCTACAGATTATGGACTCCAACGATCCGAGATTAATTGGCCAAACTCATTAGACCAAATTAATCTCCATTCGTTAACTAATGGGTCATTCCATTAAAGCCATAGTTGCACTCCCCCTCACTGTAGATATATTATGTCCACATGATTTAACCATAATCAGCAAGTTGACCCTTCACAGGTTGTTCGTAATAACGGCTGGGTCAAATATCTGTTTTACCCCCGAGATTACGTCTTATTCCTCAAGTCCCTATTGATTCTCTAATGAACAACTGGTTTGTGATCGAATCACCAAATCAAACTCTCTCAGCCCAGTGAGAGGGTGAGGTCCCTTGTTTAAGACCTGGATTCAGTACTTGAGAGAACAACCTTTCTCTTATCCCTAAATCAGGTAGGCGTGAACTCCATCTTGCAAGGCTATGTCCCCAGCTATTCATTTGGTCTTATCCCCAAAATGGTAAGCTTATTGAGCAGTGCTGTTGGACTACTCTCACTGTTTGCAGATCGAAGGATAATCCCGAACAAACAGGAGTTCATAGCTAGCTCAAGATTAAGATCGAGTTAACCTAGGTCATCTAGGTGAAATAGTCAGTCTTAAATAGTAAACATCGTTATAAAGTAAGAGTGACTTATTTCTTGTTCTGGATCTTATGCAAACTCATTGCATAGAACGCCTCCACTCCTCATGTCATAACATGTATGAATTAGGATCACATCGTATGTAGCACTTTACAATTCTTTGTAACAACTACAGAGTAGGCCACATCCAATGGTGTTACCAGAATAAGGTACCCAACCTCATTCATGTACCATAGATCATTTTGACTATTTACTCGAACCCGATCCACTTTTATGTCTCCACATAAAGTTCAAGTACTCATACAATAGTCATGGGACTTAGTTTATTGGATTTAGACTTTCATACGATTTATAAGATCCATAACAAATATATTGATAATAGAAAATGTTTATCATTTTACAAACTACGAGTTTTCAGGACATAAAACCCAACAATACTCCAACTTGGACTAAAACTCAAGTGAATCAATATATACAAATATATACAATGTTGAGTTTACATGGAGAGAATAAAATGTACAAATACAATAAACTAGGGCATCACAATACCCATCAATTCTCCCACTTACACTAGTGACACAAAACTCGTAGACCTAGTCCTACTAGGTGACCCTCGAACACTTTAGCCGAGAGGGCATTCGTAAATGGATCAGCTATGTTTCTTTTGCTGATTTGCTTACAGTAACATACTCAGCTTCCATTGTGGAGTCCATAATACAACTCTACTTGATGCTTCTCCACACAACTACTCCTCCGTTCAGAGTGAATACTGACCTTGAAGTTGATTTCCTCGAATCAATATCGGTCTGAAAGTCAGAATATGTATATCCAGTAAGGATTAGATCCTTAGGACCATACACGAGCATATAATCTCTCGTTCTCCGACGATACTTGAGAATGTTTTTAACAGCAGTCCAATGGTCATGACCAGGATTGGACTGAAATTTGCTGACAATTCCTACAACATAGCATATGTTGGGACGAGTATACAACATTGCATACATCAAACTCCCTACTACAGATGAATATGGAATTCGATTCATCTCCTCAACCTCTTGAGGTGTTTTTAGGACTCTGCTCCTTAGACAAGTGAATTCCATGCCTGAAAGGTAAAGATCCTTTCTTGGAATTTTGTATTTATACCTAGACAACATCTTATCTATATAAGATGCTTGAGAAAATACCAATGTTCTGTTCTTGCGATTCCAAACTATTTGGATTCCAAGAACATACTGTGCTTCTCCCAAATCTTTCATTTGGAATTTTGAATCCAACCATCTCTTAAGGTCAGCTAGATATTTTACCTCATTCCCAATGAGTAGAATATCATCAACATACAACACTAGAAAAGCGACAGTTTTATTGACGATTTTCTTGTAGACACAGGGTTCATCAATATTTTGTTCAAAGCCATAAGACTTGATTGCAGCGTCAAATCTCATATTCTAGAATCTAGAAGCTTGTTTTAATCCATAAATGGATCGATTAAGCTTGCAAACTTTTGGCTCTTGCCCCTGCTATATAAACCCTTCTGGTTGAGACATATAGATACTCTCTTCAAGATAGCCATTCAAAAAAGCCGTCTTGACATCCATTTGCCATATTTCATAATCATAAAGGCTATGGACAAGAGTATTCTAATATACTTTATCATGGCAACTGGAGAGAAGGTTTCTTCAAAATCTAACCCCTCTCTTTGGGTAAACCCTTTTGCCACAAGTCTAGCTTTGTAGGTCTGTACCTTATCAGCTTGGTCTCGTTTTCTCTTGTAGAACCATGTGCAACGATGGGTTTTACCCCTTCTGGTTAATCTACAAGATCCCAGACAGAATTGAAATACATAGATTCCATTTCAAGATCCATGGCTTTAATCCATTGGTCTTTGTTCACATCGTTCATTGCTTGATTAAAAGACAATGGATCCTCTAAACCATCATTTGGTATGATGACTTGAGTTTTAGTTAAACCCATGTACCGGTTAGGCTGTTGCACAACCCTCCCACTACGACGAGGCATTCTCAACTCTTGAGAAGGATGTGAAGTATCAGTTTCATCAACAACTCTTGTTGACGAACCTACTCTATCAACAACTCTTGTTGAAGGACCTGCTCGATCAACAACACTTGTTGATACATTTGTCGTTTCTCTGGACATTTCTTGTATTACTAGCTTACTGCGAGGTTGATGGTTCTTTAAATAATCTTCCTCCAGGAAGGTTGCATTTGTCGATACAAATACTTTATCTTCCTTAGGATCATAAAAGAAACCACCTTTTCTTTCTTTTGGATAGCCTACAAATAGGCATACTTTTGAACAGTGTTCCAACTTTTTAGGATTCTGCACCAACACATGTGCTGGACAACCCCAAATCCTGAAGTGACGTAAATTTCCTTTACGTCCCATCCAGAGCTCGTAAGGTATTTCAAAAACGCTTTTTGAGGGAACTATGTTCAAAAGATACACTGCAGTCCCAATTACGTGTCCCCAAAAAGAATTTGGTAACTGAGCGTAACTCATCATGGAACGAACTATGTCCAACAAGGTTCTCTTTCTCCTTTCTGCCACACTGTTCTGTTGAGGTGTGCCAGGGGTTATGAGTTGAGACTGAATTCCATGTTTTATCAAATAGTTCTGGAATTCTATGTCCATATACTCACCACCTCGATCCGATTGAAGTGTTTTAATCTTTTTACCTAATTGGTTTTCAACCTCAGCCTTATACTCTTTGAACTTTTCAAAAGTTTCAGACTTTTGGCGCATTAGGTAAACATGCCCATACATGGAATAATCATCTATAAAACTGATGAAATATTCATACACTCCTCTTGCTCTAACATTTAGAGGCCCACAAAGGTCTGAATGAATCAGCTCTAGAGGTTCTTTGGCTCTAAGACCTTTTCCAGAAAAAGATCTTGTTGTCATTTTACCCTCAAAACAAGACTCACATGGTGGTAAATGACCGCATAGCCTTGCGTTAACGCAATCTTTTGATGCGCTCGGCCGTTGATTTCTTTGGAACGCATTTTCCGCCTTGCGTCAACGCATATTCTGCACAAAAATACATAATTATTTTAATGCGATTGACGCATGCAACCGCAATATTGTGAACTTAATGCTTTTGGACACAATCTTGTATATTTTTATCAACGCAAACATGCATTGTTTTATAACTTAACACTGTAATAACGTGCATTCTGCCTGTTATCACACTCTCAAATTTTAACAATGCTTTTCCTCAAGCATAAGCTAAAAATTTCCTTTAGAAAGTCGATCGCAATCTTTTTTCCTAGATTTCTCAAGGATGCCTTATTCAAATCCTATACACCAAAATTTTCTTTATTCCTATCCAAGTCTCTTCTTAAAATATTTCTAGAATTTAGGGATCGTAAGCTTAACCTTCAAAAAGACTTTACTATATTCCAGGGCACCGCATGATTTATTTCAATAAAACTTTTTTCACTGGGGTGTTAAATGATTTTTTTTATCCTTGCATATTTTAGACATTTTTCCTCTGACCTTGCGCTAATCCAAGTGCCTTGCCTTCGTTTTGGCTTGCCCCCACGTGTGTCATGCAGATATCTAACTACTTGCAAGACGCTCTTTCTCAGACTAAACTCATGCCCATTTGGCAACGGAGTTGCGGTCATTTATTTATTCATTGATCACGATTCCTACCTTCGTTTTGGCTTGTCCCCACGTGTTTCATGCGAACATCCAACTATGAGTAGGATCCGATCGCAACGTTAAGATTTTTTTTTATAAGTAAGGCTAAAAATAGCAAGGTCAAAAATGAATACGTCACCCCCAAATTTACAATGCGGCAATGTCCTCATTAGCAAAAGATTGAAAGAAGTCATGCGATGTTCTTAGGAAGTTTCGTAAAGGGTCAGTTTGAAAGAAAGCTAGCAGACTACTAACTTCTAGAAATATTTCATGAGGTGATGTCCTAAAATTAAGTTGACCCTAGTGTATACGAAAAAATAGAAGCATGCGTTTCATCAATGAAATCATAATTGGCAAAGAGAAATCATGCGGTGACTTACTAAATTGATCAGTGTTAAATCATTGTGGTAACCAAATAGAATGCAGTGATAAAATTTTCAATATTAAAATGCGATACGATAGTGCAAAATTTGGAATAAAGTCAAGGAAAGATACAACCCCCAAATTTGCGCTGTTGCCCACATTATTTGTTTACGCATCCTATTTTGCGGCGATCTACTTTCTTTGGATTGCGGTGATGAAATTAAGTAGTTGCATCTTCGTGAGCGCCTCCGCAATCGTTTATCTCGATCGTTTATAAAGAAAAACATCGAGAGGGTCAAATAATAAAAAAAAAAACGAAGTTAACAAAATTTTTCTCTCTGTTTTTTTTTTATGTAAATATGTGAAATGAAGACAGATAAATGATATTTGAAATAACATCATAGTAGTGAGAGTTCATGAATCATAAGTAAGAAAAATGATACTCTAGAAGACTTACGCCCCAGATGATTTTCTGTCGCATGCCAGCGTAGGGGCCACTCGATTTTCCTTCATTCCGGATTTCTCAGGTCTACAGAGGTCTTTTCTCTATGAAAATCACCCCCGCAATATGCCTTGACTCTTTTCCTATTAACCTTGATTGTACGGATCCCTTCCTCATTAATCAGCTCAACCGCACCATGTGGGAATATTACTTTAATTATAAAGGGTCCGGACCAACACGTCTTTAATTTGTCGGGAAAGAGCTGTAACCGTGAATTGAAAAGTAAGACCTTTTGTCCGACGTGGAGATTTTTTCCGAATAGCCGGTTGTCATGCCAACATTTTGCTCATTCTTTGTAAATTTTGGCATTTTCATAAGCTTTTGTCCTCCACTCATCAAGCTCGACCAGTTGTAGTTTTCTTGCTTCCTCTGTTGCTTTTAAGTCGAAGTTAAGCTTCTTCACTGCCCATAGCGCTTTGTGCTTCAGCTCTAGTGGTAAATGACATCCTTTACCAAACACCAACGCATACAGAGACATGCCTATCGGTGTTTTGTAGGCAGTCCTATATGCCCACAACGCATCGTCCAGCATTGTTGCCCAGTCTCATCGCGAAGGCTTTACCATCTTCTCCAATATCTGCTTAATTTCTCGTTTGGACACTACAGCTTGACCATTCGTCTGTGGATGGTATGCGGTGGCCACTTTGTGGAGGATATTATATTTGAGCAGCAGATTTTTGACGAGGTAATTGACAAAGTGGGAGTTCTCTCACTTATTATAGCACGTGTAGTGCCAAAACGAGTGAAAATATTTTTCTTCAGGAATTTGGAGACTACCGCCGCATCGCTTGCAGTGCATGCTACTGCTTTTACCCATTTGGACACGTAGTTGACGACTAACAGAATATGCTTGTGACCATTCGAAGGTGGGAATGGTCCCATGAAATCAATGCCCTAGACGTCGAACAACTTCAGTTCTAAAATGATGTTCATGGGCATCGCATGTTTCCATGAAATGTTACCCGTGCGTTGGCACCGGTCATACTTCATCGCATAGTCTCTTGCATCCTTAAATAGTGTTGGCCAATAGTACCCACTTTGTAATACTTTCGCTGTGGTGCGCTGGCCTCCAAAGTGCCTGCCATATGGTGAATCATGACATTGCGATAATATGCATTGGTGAGCAGCATCCGGTATACACAGTCACATAATCTGGTCTGACCCCCTCTTATACAGATTTGGCTCATCCCAAAAATAATATCCGCATTCATGCCTGAGCCACCTCTTTTGTTGGTTGGTATAATCTTCGGGAAATTGCTCGCAAACCAAATAATTTACCATGTCTGCATACCATGGAAATTCTTCAATCTGAAATAGCTGCTCATTTGGAAACATTGCGCTCACCTGTGACTGATTGCGGTCAACCTTTGGATTTTCCAATCTGGATAAATGATCCGAAATATGGTTCTCCGTCCCATTGTGATCAATTATTTCCATATTGAATTCCTAGAGGACGAGAACCCATCTAATCAACCTCGACTTCGCATCCTTCTTTGTCATTAAATACTTTATCATCGAGTGGTCAGTGTGGATGAGTACTTTTGTTCCCAACAAATATGCTATGAATTTCTCCAACGCAAATATTACTACAAGCAACTCTTTTTCTGTGGTGGTGTAGTTAGTTTGAGTAGGATTCAAAGTCTTACTCACATATGCGATGGGATGTAGTATTGTTTTTCTCTTCTATGCCAGCACTGCTCCCATCGCATACTCGCTCGTGCCGCACATTAATTCAAAGGTAAATGTCCAATCTGGTGCGATCAACACAGGCGCAGATGTTAATGCGTTCTTCAAAATCATGAATGTGTTGAGGCAATTGTCATCAAAGTCAAATTTTCTATCGACCTCCATCAACGCACTCAGCGGTCGTGCTATCTTTGAAAAGTCCTTGACAAAACGTTTGTAAAATCCGGCATGTCCCAAGAAGCTCTTTACAGCCTTTACACTTGTTGGAAGTGGGAGCTTTTCAATTGCTTCAATTTTTTCCTTGTCCACCTTCAACCTGTCCCTCGAGACCTTGTGCCCTAGCACAATTCCCTCCTTCACCATAAAATGGCATTTCTACCAGTTAAGCACGAGGTTCGTCTCCTCACATCTTTTCAAAATCTTTTCCAAGTTGTCAAGACAGACTTTGTATGTGTGCCCATATACAGAGAAGTCATCCATGAATATTTCTATAGTCTTCGAGATATTTCGAAAAGATGGCCATTATACACCTTTGGAAAGTGCTCGGCGCATTGCAGAGGCCGAACGACATGCGACGAAAAGCAAAAGTTCCATACGGGCAAGTGAATGTGGTCTTTTCTTGATCTTTAGGAGCAATCATAATCTGGTTATAACTGGCATACCCATCCAAGAAGCAGTAGAAGTCATTTCCAGCTAGACGATCCAGCATTTGGTCAATAAAAGGTAAACAAAAATTATCTTACTTCGTTGCCGCATTCAGTTTGCGATAGTCCATGAAAATACGCCATTCGGTGATGGTTCTTTGTGGTATTAGCTCGTTATTTGCGTTAGGGACTACTGTTATCCCACCTTTCTTCGGCACGCACTGCACGGGGCTGGCCCACGTGCTGTCTACTATCGGATAGATGATGCCCGCGTCTAACCACTTGATTATCTATTTATTTACGACCTCCTTCATTGCAAGGTTGAGTTTGTGCTGATGTTCGATTGATCCTTTGTGGTTTTCTTCGAGACGAATTGTATGCATACATTATGCGGGGCTAATTCTTCGAATGTCTGCGAGCGTCTCATATTTTCTCAGAATGCTTAGCTGCGCATCTTCTTGGTTTTCATTAAGTGCAGAGAAAATGATTACCAGTAGCTTCTCATTCGGCCTCAGTGATAACGGGCAGAAATGCACATTATCATAGTGCTAAGTTCTTAAACAATGTTGGATTGCGTTGATGAAATATGTTAAATTGCGTCCATTAAGCATAAATTCTATAATATTGCGGTCGCATGCGTTCAGCGCATTAGAACAGTTGACTTTGTATTTTTGTGCAGAATATGCGTTAATGCAATGCAAGATTGCGATCATAAGAAATCATCGATCAAGCGCAACTTCACCGCTAGGCTTTACATTGATTGTGCTCGCAAACATTTGCCCGAGAAGGATCACCGCAACTTGGTCAGCGCAACATGGTGAGCATATCTGGGTGAAAGGATAATTAAGAGCGATGGGACAGAAAGCTGATGACAGTCGAATCCAAATTAAGTTGATAGCCGATAATGGTCATAAAGTACATTCAGCTTTATTAGTGACAATTATGCGGTGCATCAGTCAGGAATTAAAGCTGTCCCATCTGTACAACCAGGAGAGAGAAGCCGTCTTTCACTATGGATGCTCCATAAATACCAAGTACATTCTTCAGAAAAGGGGTTCACCATTTTTACAATCTTTTGTTCCACAAGTTGCACGTCTGTGTTCTTAGTTTTCTTTCATTTTACGGCGGACGCAAGGGAAGAAGTTGTACCGGTAGATCATTCCAGTAAGCTTGATAGAGCGTCGAAAGCTCCAAGGACAGAGAGAGGGCTGACACCTGCGGAAGCGGGAACATCTTTAGATCAGAACAGAGATTTCAGTGTAAAAAGCCTCGGTCAGTATGGAATTTCTACCAGGCTCTCTACCTTTACTTTCCATTGTCATTTTGTACTCAACTCATTTATAAGAATTGAATTTCTTTCTCTATATTTGTTCACTGTTTGTTATTCACACTTGAGTAGCTAAATTAGTTGAATGGGTTGAGAAGCATTAAGCTAGCACAACTAGGGAATCTTCATTCTTGCGATTATCTTGTTTATGTATGCTTCATTCGTCCATTAGAGATACTCGGGAGGGTAGTCTAAGGACAGGATCTAGACTTGGGAAGGTCAGGTTAGAATCTAGACTCGGAAGAGCCAGATTAGAACGCATAAACGAGAGATAGGCGCTTAGGAATGGACACTATTTGTTATGAACGTATCACATGCATCCTAGAAATAGGATATGATTGTATGCGGTCACCTTGCTTTCATGCATTTTGCATCATTGCATAGGACAAGAGTAAAGACTTAGGGATGAGCTCTATAGAAATTTTGCATTCAACACATGCGTCCTATATTTATGAGCATCGCATTCACATTGGAAAATGACTTGCTTTGCATGGTTGTAACATGATCACATAGTCTGACGCATTCCCAAGTAATGCTAGCTAAAGATCTTCTCAACCCGTTCATCGCATACTCATTGCATCTATCAACGCAACTGTCTTTTCTCAAATCGGCCACCTTATTTATTTCTTTTCATCAACGCAAACAACAAACCCAACACTTATTTATTTACTTGGTTACCGCAAGGTTCTCATCAAAATTACCAACGCAATCTATTTTCACAAGTCCCTGTGTTCAACCCTGAACTTATCAGGAAACTCAGAGGAATTTATACTTGAATTCTGCTGGGGAAACTTGAGTACACAATGAAAATCCATCAACGCACACATCCATATTTCCACTTCATAAATAGCGAGCATCAAGTTTTTGGTACTGTTGCCGGGGACTTTGGCAAAATAGTTTATTAACGGTAATTTTTTTGATTTCTTTGCATAACTCTCAATCTCTGGCGAATTATGACCCGAAAATTTTGAGGACATTTAGAAAAAGATTAAGAAACCACCACCAACAACAAGAAGGAACACCAAGAATGGCGTTGCAACCGGACGCAAGGGCTTCTAACGCGAATAATATAATGGCCAACCCCATCCTTCTGGCGAATGACCGCAATAGACCCATCCGGGACTATGCGTTACCTAACGTCTACGATTTCTCTCCAGGAATCATGAGGCCGACGTTAGATGGATTGAGGTTTGAAATGAAGCCGGTAATGTTGCAGATGATCAAGGCTGCTGGGCAGTTTCGAGGAAAGCGTGGCGAAGACCGGCACACCCACCTCCGGAGCTTCATAGAAGTCTGCAACACTTTTATGTTCCCAAATATCTCAACCGAGGAAGTTCGACTAACTCTGTTTCCATTTTCTTTGTATGATCAGGCGAGAAATTGGGCATATTCTTTCAAACCGGGAGAGATAACTTCGTGGGAACAAGTGGTGAAAAAATTTATGAAGAAGTATTTCCCACCAACTGAGAACGTTAGGAGAAGGAAATTAATAACAAATTTTGAACAAGAAGATGACAAATCGCTCAACGATGCTTGGGCGAGGTTTAAGCGGCTAGTAAGAGACTGTCCACACAATGGCTTACCAGATTGCTTGCAAATGGAAATTTTCTACCAAGGATTGAACCCCACTTCACAGACCGCTGCTAATGCGGCAGCCGCTGGTGGTCTGCTCGACAAAACATATGAGGAGGCTAAAAGTATACTTGATCGCATTTCCAAAAATCACGAGGATTGGAGGGAAAGCGATCAAAGATTAAGGATCAAAGAAAATGACGCAAACAATGGGGCCATCGCATCCTTGCAAAATCAAATGACTGCAATGATGAGTCTGATACAAGGCATTACAATTAATAATACAGGCGCGAAGAAAGGGCAGGTTAGCGCAATCACTTAAACGACCGCAAGTTATGTCATTTGCGGTGATGCTCACCCGATGGAGGAATGCCCAACAAACCCGCAGTTGGTATGCTTCATGAGAGATAATCTCTATTCCAATACATATAACCCCGAGTGGAGAAACTACCCAAATTTTGCGTGGAAAAATCAACAACAAAGCTTTCAACCTATGGCACAAAAATGAGGGCCACCCAGATTTTTCCCGCAAAACAACGGTCTAGCACAAAGCGAAGCTAGCAGCTCACAACCACCGCAATCTTTGACCTTGGAGAGCTTGTTGAAGCAATATATTGAGAAAAACGAATACGTGCTTCAGAGCCAAGCTACATCCATTCGAAATCTCGAAATTCAAATGGGACAAATTGTGGGCGAGCTGAAAAATAGACCATAAGAAGCATTGCCGAGCTCAAATGAGCTCCTTCGCAATGCTGGGGGTAACGGGAAGGAACAATGCTTAGCAGTCTCCTTGCTAAGTGACAACATGACTACAGATGTAGGGGAGAAGCGCATTGCGACCAACTTGAATGCGGTGATAACCGAAGGCCCGTTGACCTATAGTTTTGAGAAGCCGAGAAAATAGACCCTGATGTTGCGTCCACCCTTGAGCCTCTAGATCTTGAGATAGAAGAAGTTCAACCACCAGTGACTCTACAAAGATTGAAAGAGGAACAGAATATGGAAGAAAATATCTCAATAGTGGCTGCAGTGCAAAATGCTATGATCCCACCTAAAATAGGTAACCCAGGAATCTTCACGATCCCATGCTCTATCGGAGGGACCTTCAGTGGCCAAGCACTATGCGATCTTGGGGCAAGTATAAACATAATGCCACTATCAATCTTCAAACAATTGAATGCCGGCACAGTTACGCCCACAAAGGAAACTCTTCTGCTCACGAACAGATCTCAAATACAACCTGAAGGGGAGTGAAAAATGCCGCAATTTCAATCGATAAATTCATCCTGCCGGCAGACTTCCTCATTTTGGATTATAAAGCGGACGAAGATGTGCCCATCATATTGGGGCGACCATTCCTTTCAACCGGTCGCGCTCAAATTGATGTGCGCAAGGGGGAAATTATAATGAGCATTCATGGGAAAAAAAACTTCAGATCAAGGTAGTAAGGATCCCAGAGGACAAAGAAAAGAGAGAAAAGCTACCATGGAAGTGAACAAACCAGTCGGAAATAAGTGGTCCCTGCGTTATCAAATGATCGTAATCTATCAGGGACGCAAGTTTTGGGAAACATTGATTCTTCAACTTTTCTTCATTATTCGGAATTTTTTTTATATCTTTTCAATCTTGATCTATCCTAACTTTACTATAACTATCTTCTACAAAAAAAAAAAAAAAAAAGCGATAACAAGTTGTATTTTGTTTTAAATAATTTGACCCTCTCTTTGTTTTTCTTGCAATGATCGAGACGCTGGATTGCAGAGATGTTACGCGACAAAGTATTTATCTTACTCCATCATCGCAGCCCAAAGAAGAGAGATCACTGCAAAGATGGATGCATCAATACAATGCGCGCGCCAATGTAAAATTTGAGGGTGTACTTTTCCTTATCTTTATTTCAAATTTTGCATTATCACATCGCATGTTATTTTTAAAAGTCTTATCACCGCATCCTCTTTAATTACCGCAATCATTTGACATAGATAAATTTAGTAGTTTACCACATTCTGTTTCTTTGCCAAGTATGATTTCATTGATGAAAAATATGCTTCTATTTCCTTCGTATATATTAGAGTCAACTTAATCTTAAGATAGTCACCTCATGAAATATTTCTAGAAGTTAGGGGTTTGCTAGCTTTCTTTCAAACTCTCTTTACAACGCATTCTAGAACATGCATGACTTATTTTAATCTTTTGGCAATGAGGACATTGCTGCATTTTAAATTTTGGGGTGGGATATTTGTTTCCGACCTTGCTATACAAAAAAAAAAAAATTGAGAATAACAACTCCACTGTCAATGCAATGGGAAACCTATGTTGATAAGAGTTAAGTTGTGAAAGGCACTTACCCATAGTTGAATGTCCGCATGACACAGTGGAGGCAAGCCAAAATGAAAGTAAGTTACCAGGATTAATGCATAAATAAATGACTGCAACTCCACTGCCAAATAGGTATGAGTTTAGTCTGAGAAAGAGTACATTGCTCGTAGTTGGATGTCCGCATGACATACGTGGGGGCAAGCCAAAACGAAGGCAAGGTACTCGGATCAGCGCAAGGTCAGAAAAAAATAGCAATGAAGAAAATTTTTGTGCAAGGATAAAATCATTTGACACCCCGTAGAAAATTTTCTTTTTGAAATAAATCATGCAATGTTCCGGAATTTAGTAAAGTCCTTTTGAAAGTTAAGCTTGCAATCCCTAGGTCTTAGAAATATTTTAAGAAGAGACTTGAATAAGACTTAAGGAAATTAAGGTATTTAGGATTTGAAAAGAGGAAGATTGCAGCATCTGCGAACTGCTAGCTTGATTACTCGTCTGACCGTTGCTTCACGGGAAAAATCTGGGTGGCCCTTCTTTTTGCGCCACTGATTGAAAATTTTGCTGCTGAATTCCTCCATTGTGTGTCCTTTACCTCAAGTAACACACCTTGTGGTCGTCTGGTTGATTGCGTTCACTTGCCCACTATGCATTGTTAGGCTATTGATTGTGATTCCCTGTATCAAGTTCATCATTGCAGTCATCTGACTCTGAAGTGATGCGATAACACCATTGTTTGCGTCACTATCCTTTATTCTCAATCTTTGATCGCTCTCTCTCTAGTCCTCGTGATTTTTAGAGATGCGATCAAGGATGTTCTTGGCCTCATCATACGTTTTATCTAGCAAACCTCCAGCGGCTACCGCATTGGCAACGGTCTGTGAAGCAGGGTTTAATCCGTGATAAAAAATCTCCATTTGAAAGCAGTCGGGTAATCCGTTGTGCGGGTAGTCTCTTACCAGCCTCTTAAACCTCACCCAAGCATCACTGAGAAATTCGTCCATGTCCTGTTCAAAATTGGTTATTAATTTCCTTTTCCTGGCATTCTCAGTTGGTGGGAAATATTTCTTCATAAACTCCTCTATTACTTGTTTCCAAGAAGTAATCTCCCTCGGTTCGAGAGAATACGCCCATTTCGTGCCTGTTCACACAATGAAAATGGGAACAAAGTTAGTCAAACTTCGTCGGAAGAGATATTCGAGAACACAAAAGTGTTGTAGATTTCTATGAAGCTTTGGAGGTGGGCATGCGGGTTTTCGCCACACCTTCCTCCAAGTTTTCCAGCAGTCTGGATCATCTGCAACATCACCGGTTTTATTTCGAATCTCGATCCATCAAGGTGGGTGATGCATAGTCCTGAATGGGCCTATTGTGGTCGTTTGCCAGTAGGATTGGATTCACCATGATATTGTTTTCATTTGGTGCTCTGTTTCCAGGTTATTCTGTCATGTTATCTTTCTCTTGTGGTTGGCGGCTATCTCTCAGTCTTCGTCGGAACGTTCTTTCAATCTCTGGGTCGTAATTCGCCAGAGATTTAAAGATGCAAAGAAATCAGAAAAATTATCGTTAGCATACTGAATTGTCGAAGTCCCCAGCAACGACACCAAAAACTTGATGCGTTATTTTATGCGGTGAATTTAATGAAAGGAATTGCGGTGATGGAAAATGCGTTGTGCAACAAGTTTTCTCAGCAGAACCCAAGTATAAATCCTACTAAGTTTCCTGATAAGTCCAGGGTCAAACTCAGGGACTAAGAAACACAATATGCGGTAATAATTTTTAAGATCACTTTGCGGTAACAAATAAATTAATGGTTTGGTTGGTTTATTGTTTGAAGTATAAAAAGTATGCGGTAGATTTGAGAAATGATTGATTATGCGACAGATACACTGAGTATGCAGAGGAACGGGTTGAGAAGGTCTTTAGCTAGCGTTTCCCGAGAATGCGTTGAAACTATGTGATTATGCTACACTCATGCGACAACAATCATTTTCCAATGCAATACGGTAGCTCCTAATTCTATGACGCATGCGATAAATGTGATAATGTCTATAGAGCTTATTCCTAAGTCTCTACTTCTTGCCTATGCGATGATGAGATGCACACAAGGACAAGGTGATCGCATATAATCATAACCTATCTCTAGAATGCATGCGATGCGTTAATAGCAAACAACGCTTATTCCTAAGCTCCTATCTCTTGATTATGCATTTCTAATCTGACTCTCACGAGCCTAGATTCTAACCTGACTTTTCCAAGCCTAGATTCTGTCCTTAGACTACCCTCTTGAGTATCTCTAATGGACGAATGACGCATACATAATACAAGGTAATCGCATAGAATGAAGATCCCCCGTTATGCTAGCTAAGTGCTTTTCAACCCATTCGACAGATTTAGCTACTCATGTATAATGTACAAAGAGTGAACAATTATAAAGATGTAAATTCCATTTCTATAGATAAGTTCAGAGTACAAAATGACAATGGAAGATAAGGATAGAGAGCCTGGTAGAAATTTCTTGCTTCCCAAGGCCTTTACACTATTAACTCTATTCTGCTCAAAAGGTGTTCCTGCTTCCACAAGAGTTGGCCCACTCTCTGATCTTGATGCTTCTGGCACTCTTCCAAGTTCACCAGAACGATCTCTCGATACAATCTCCCTTCCCTTGCTTCCGCCTTCTAAGTAAAAGAAAACTATGAACAAGACTACTTTTAACTAAAGGGAAAATTCTCCAACTGTCGAACTCCTTCACTGAAGGTGGACTTTGGTATTTATAGAGCTTTGGGTTGAAAGGCTTGTTCTCTCTTATGATTGCACTGATGGGATGGTATTAATTCTCTGTCTGATGCACCAAATATTTATCACCAAAAAGTTGAATGTACTTGCTACAGTAGTTCGTTAACGGCTTGTTAACTTAATTCGGAAAAGACCGTCATTAGCTTTCTATCCCATCGTAATTTATTACGCTTTTCACTCGGATGCGTCCACCAAGTTGTGCCAGCTCTATGCAACAACCTTCTTGAGCAAATACTTGCGAGCGCAAATGACCGCATAGCCTTGCATTAACGCAATTTTTTGATGCGCTCGGCCGTTGATTTCTTTGGATCGCATTTTCCGTCTTGCGTCAACGCATATTCTGCACAAAAATACATAAGTTAACTATTTTAATACGATTGACGCATGCGACCGCAATATTGTGAACTTAATGGTTTTGGATGCAATCTTGTATATTTTTATCAACGCAAATCTGCATTGTTTTATAACTTAGCACTGTAATAACGTGCATTTCTGCCCGTTATCAGTCGCACCGTTGCAATGCTGCACAGATGATCGCTGCAACACTATTCTACTTTGCACGATTTTCTATCTTCAATTCATCGTGTTGCAACACTATATGTAGCATCACCACGCTGCCTTTTTTTGCACAAAATAGGTAGCTACTACCTTATAGTGTTGTGCAACGCTTCGTCCAGAGGTGTTTTCACCCGTTCATGTCCTTTTGAAGTCTGGTTGCTCAAATTAGATCCTAATTGCTCCAAATTAATCCTGAATAGCTCATAATGACTGATTCTACCTCCAAGATGCTCAATACCTATAAAATCATCAAATTAACACATTAAACATAGTAATGACCTAGAATTAAGAAGAGGAAAATAGCACATTTTCGGTGCTATCAAACACCCCAAATTAATTCTTGATCATACTCGAGCAAGGTAGAATCACACATTCACACAGAAAAATATTATGCTTGTTCAATCATATAGGTCGTTATTCTAGTCTTAATAGTCTATAAGGATAAGATTTGCAATAAGAAATGAAATCTGATAATAATCAATCAATGAAGCACATTTAAAAATGATTCTAAACTTTTCATGCATGAGTGAATCAAAAGCCCTACTAATTAAACTCGCAAAACCTGGAATAGTTTTATAAGGCCCTCAATTCGTTTTCCCCCTACACTACCTCGAAGGTTCAAGATCCAAGCTTCCTAGACTCAATTTTGTAATGGCACACTTAAGGAAACCAAACTTTTATTATTATTTTTATTTTACTTTACACAAAAGATGAAGTCTTATCTAGACACATCACCTTCGTTTTGGCTTACCCACACGGGTGTCAGGCAAGTCATTGAACTATGAGTAATGTCTTCTAACAAGGTGCCGAAGCTTACTCATTCCTCAGGGTACTGTAGCTCATAGGGAAACTACGGGTGTCATAGCGTCTCAGGTTAATCATAACCTAAGAAAGAGGAGTAATCCCCTTCAAAAATAACATACAAAATTGCTTTTACTTTACAACACACTCTGCCTTTTACAAACTGCTTTTACATACTCTACACTTGGCTTTTACAATACAAAACAATAGTTTAGCAAAAACTTAGGAATGCATTACTAGGTTGGGCTTTCAGTCACTTAACACATATCTTCTAGACCTTTCGGGGTGACAACATAAATATAAGCCCAATAATACCACTCTAAGTACGCAAGATCTAACTTCGTTGGACAAGGGACTTAAAGATGCATGAGAAATAAGAAAAATTTTTAAAACGGGCAAAAAATCATGATCATACTCTTTAAACATAGTTTCATGCAAATCTAATCACAAAAAGGGTGCATCATCAACTAATCATCATAACAAACCAAGCAAGTGAGCAAGCAGGCAAATTAAGCACACAAACATCATTCGAGCACAACGCTCAAGGATCCCAATAATCACGAGATACCCCCTACCCCCAACTTAAAATGATACATTGTCCCTAATGTATTTCTAATCTAAGCCCAATAAAATAAAATAATCAAGGGAATAGAAAACCTCCCTTGATGACGTTTTTGCACACGGGATGGTGGTAAGAGGGTTGTGTTAAATTGATCTTCTTCTTCTTTAGGGTAGGGGGAAAGAAAACCTACAAAAGAAAAAAAAAAGTTAAACTAGAAAGCAGTAAATTTTTCACCTGCTCCCTCCAAGAAGAGCAAATTTTTAACGTCGATTGTTCGATGTGACCTGTCCCCTGTCAAAGTATAAAGAAATTCTTGTATTTCTATGGTCTCTTCTTGGATGAGTCACCTGAAGAGAACCAGACAAGTCGAATTTGAGTTTTTTGGAATTAGAAAAAAAAAGGTAAAAAGAAAGAATCAAATGACTGAAATGACTCTAAAGAGTCGAAACAAAGAAAAGACTTAACAAACTCGTGAGGACTAGGGGAACAAAACTCGAATATATATGAAATACCAGGAGTCAAAACAGGGCGAGGTCTTTTGACCTCTAACTTTATCACCTGGACCTCATCAGATTTTGGCTCTAAATTCTCCTTAACCTCACAAATTGGCAAGCATGAAGTGACGTCTTCATCATTACTAGAGTAGTAGCATTTTGTAAGGAACTTTGCCTCCGAAGGACAGATGATGTACTGCTCTGGTGCGCTCTTTAGTCTCTGCATGTCCTTAGTTAGCTGGGCAACATGGGTGATCAATCCTTGCAATTGAGCTTCAAAATCCTGTTGAAAATTAATTGTATTCTACTGAAACTAAGAAGTACTACTAGAAAGTTCAGAAACTAAAAACTCCAAAGTCATACTTGGACACGAATCTCCAAGAAGTGGTTCCTGCTTTTCCACCATGTTGACATAGACTACCTCATGCCTCTGGGTCTCTGGAAAATAAAAGGAATGGACTGGCAACGACTCGTTCGACCTCCCAACTGAAGTTGCAAACTGAGCAACAAGGTCACTTAGACTTTGCAAGTCAATCTTACCTCCGGTCTTAGGGCAAAGACTCTCCTACTGGATGCATTCGAACTCTTGCTTCCTACGGAGTTTATCCTACTGAAACTCAAAAGTGCTATCAGCAAGCTCCATAACCAAAGCCTCTAAAAACTTACCTGACCTTGAAGACTGAGCATGAGTCGACTAGTGTGGTGCTGTGAAATCTTAGCTGCCAAAGCTCTGTTTCCATCTTGAGTATCCATGGTTAAAGGACTCCCCCCACCAAGAGTGGTGAGGCTCGTAGTCCCAAGGACCATAATACCTCTCCTTGGCGAATCCACATGGTGCTGGCATCCACTGCAACCTTAGGCATGCTTACATGGGATGCTCCTCGAGTAGGAAACCCCCTCACACCTCTACTTGTTGCGATCTCCTTTTCACCAAGTGGCCAACCAAGGAAGTCAACTCGACAAGCTTGTGGCGAAGGCCACCTACTCGTCATCAAAATTTTCAACTTGGCTTTTAGACGTCCAAGATTAATTCAGAAATCCTGTCATGCTTAACTGACACAAAAAGAAAACAAATCAAAGCAAAAGAAACCCTAACCAAAAACTAACTAAGAAGAACTAATTGGCTTCCTCGGCAATGGCGCCAATTTGGTAAGGTCGAGTTTACCGTAGCCTGTAAACCCTTGCTACACAAATAATACTACTTATACTAACTAGTAGTACAAGCGGCAAGTTCGGGGTTGAACCTCAGGGAAGTGTGGAAGATTAGTTCATTAAAGCTTGTTTTCAGTTAAAGAGATAAATGGGGGGGGGGGGGGGGTGGATTGATAAATGAAATTGCATAAAATAAAATACAAGAAAAGTAAAGATAGAAGCGCAATTAATTGAGATATCTTAGCTTTGAGGAATGGATTCATCCAATGTAATTTAGATCATTTAACCAATTTATGACTTAAACTTCATTTTTATGCTTAGTGATACATTGTGAATGTGATGAAATAATGGTGTATATTGCGATGGTGAATTATGCGTTGCACATGCAAGTTTTCTTAGTAAAATCAAAGTATAAATCCTACTAGGTTGCCTGGTAAGTCCAGGGTTAAACATAGAGACTACTGAGTTACTTATGCGATGGTAGATTTTTTATTCCTTTGCGGTGATAAAAACAAATAATTGGTTGGTATGTTGTTTAAAGTATAAATCCTATGCGGCGGAATTGAGTAAAGAGTTAATGACAGTGAAAGTTACAATGAGTATGTGGGGAACAGGTTGAGAAGGGGTTTAGCTAACACTTCCTAAGATTATGTTCAAGCTATGCGATCATTCTACACACATAACAACATGTCATCTCTCGATGCAAATGCCATAGTTCCTAATTTAAGGATGCATGCGATGTATACGATAATGTCTAGAGGACTTATGTCTAAGCCTCTATTCTTTTCTATGCGATGATGAATGATACACACATACACAAGACGACCGCATACTATCATATCCTATTTCTAGGGTGCATGCGATGCATGATAGCAAACAGAACTTATCTCTAAGTCTCTATCTCTCGCTTATGCAGTTCTAATCTGACTTTCTCAAGCCTAGATTCTAACCTGACTCTCTCAAGTCTAGTTTCTTTCTTTAGACTACTCTCTCAAGTTTCTCTAAAGGGTGAAGGACGCATACATAAGACAAGATGATCGTATAAAATGAAGATCTTAGGTCATGCTAGCTAAGTGTTTCTCATCCCATTCAGAAATTTAGCTACTCATGCGAAATGTGAAGAGATTGAACAGATGTTAAGATGCAAATTCCATTTTATAAATAAGTCAGAATACAAAACAACAATGGAAGATAGTGATAAGAAACCTGATAGCAATGTCTTGCTTCCCGAGGCTTTTACACTATGTTTTACTCTACTCTACCCAAAAGAATGTTCTTGCTTTCGCAAGAGTTGGCCCTCTCTCCATTTGTAGCGCTTCCCGGCAGTCTCTTGAGCTAACCAGGAATGATCTTTCGACGTCTTCTCTCTTCGCTCGCCTCCGCCTTCTAAGTATATGAATTACAGGTTAACGACTATCTATGATCTATCTTTTATGTATATGGCAAACTGTGTATATATCGAACTATGCCGAACTGGAACTCGTTTAACAGTGGTGGCCTTCGGTATTTATAGAGCTTCAAGGTGATGAAGCTTTTCTTTCAAATGATTGCAATGATGGGAGGTCATTAAATCTCTATCTGATGCGCCGATTAATGGTCACCGAAAAGTTGAATGTACTTGCTACAGTGTGTTCTTAATGGCTTATCAACTAAATTCGGATTCAACCGTCGTTAGCTTTC
Source organism: Benincasa hispida (assembly GCF_027475165.1). Taxonomy (NCBI): domain Eukaryota; kingdom Viridiplantae; phylum Streptophyta; class Magnoliopsida; order Cucurbitales; family Cucurbitaceae; genus Benincasa; species Benincasa hispida. The sequence continues at coordinate 59,061,790 of NC_143487.1, read as the reverse complement.
TGTCCCATCATGATTTATTATGGTTTCATCTTAATGCGCCATCTTTATGCGGCCACCTTCTTGAGCAAATTTTCGCGAGCGCATACGATTGCATGTCTTTGTGGTCGCAATCTTTCAATGTGCTCGGACACCGAATTCCTTGGATCAGAATTTTCTTTGCGCCAACGTATTTTTCTACACAAAATAAGTAAATAAGCTGCTTTAATGTGATGGGCGCATGCGATCACAATATTCTCAACTTAATGCTTTTGCACACGATTTTGTATATTTTTATCGTCACATACCCACATTGTTTTAGATCTTTGCATTGTAAGAACGTGCATTTCTGCCCGTTATCACTCAGCCCAATTGATTGGAATCCCAACCAATGGTCTTAATTATCTAATTAATCAAAATGTAAAGAAAACAAATCCGCTCCATACAAATTGATAAATCACATTAAGTTCTAGGGATTACGTTAAGATGAATGTTTAACTTCTAATATCTAATTAAACAAACAATATTGTTTTTTCTCTAGGTTGATAGGAGAAGTCCTTTTTGCCTAACTAACCTATTGCTTCGATTGGGATTAACCTATAATTATATGTCACGTATTACAAGTTAATCATAAAGCATTAGAATTACACAACAAAATGATTGGGCACCAATCAACAATTAAAAGCATGCAATTCATAAATGTAAATTCAAATTAAAACCCATAGACAAGTTCGTAAACATCAATAAATCGAATCTCACAAAATTACATCGAGTTGCTCCAAATCCCTAGGCTAAGAAACCAAAACCTTACCTTCCCATAGAGATGAAGAGGGTACAATCTGGCATCTCCTCGATAAATTACTAAAGAAACACCCAAGATACAAAGTGGAAGAGAAAAGAGAGGGAAAATTCAGCTGGAGGCCGAAGGTGGGTATCCTACTCTGACCTAAAGTGAAGAAACGTATGTATAGAGCAATGTCGCAGCAATACAACGTTGTAACTAGCATTGTTATGATGCACAGATGAGCGTTGCAATGCTCAAGTAGCATCACAACGCTGCTCTGTTTTACATGAAATAGGTAGCTACTACCTTATAATGTTGCAATGTTCGTCTAGGGGAGTTTTCATCCGTTCACATCATTTTGAAGTCCAGTTGCTCAAATTAGCTCCTAATTGCTCCAAATTAACCCCGAATAGCTCGTAACGACTGATTCTACCTCCAAGATTCGCAATACCTGCAAAATAATTAATACCTAGAATTAAGAAGAGGAAAATAACACATTTTCGATGCTATCAATGAAATCTCAAGTGCCAAAGATAGGTACTTTGAGAAATACGTTTCCTTTTTCTTTGAGTTTCAGTTGTTGTATACATTTCTGTGTTATATATAGGTTCAACTTTAGATGGTTTTAACTTGTTTAAGTTACTTTCTAAGTTTGTAGAACATATTTGTACACCTCTTTTTGTATGCTCATAGGAGTTTTTGTAATTTTACCTTCATTGAATTTGAACCTTTTGAGCAAATCCCTTGTGTATTTTTCTTGACTTATGAAAATACCATCCTTGAGTTGTTTGATTTGGAGTCTAAGGAAGAAGCTAAGTTCTCCCATCATACTCATCTCAAATTCACTATACATACACTTAGAAAATTCTTCACACAAAGATGGATTAGTAGAACCAAAAATAATATCATCCACATATATTTGTACTAAAAGCATATCATTTTTTTTAGTCTTAATAAAAAGAGTAGTATCAATTTTACCCATTTTAAATCCATTCTAAAGCAAGAAATTACTAAGTCTATCATACCAAGCTCCTGGAGCTTGTTTTAAGCCATAAAGAGCCTTTTTCAACTTATAGACATGATTAGGAAAATCAAAACTTTCAAACCCCAGAGGTTGTTCTACATAAACTTCCTCCATAATATAACCATTTAAAATGCACTTTTCACATTCATTTGATACAAAATGAAATTCTTATAAGAAGCAAAAACAAGTAACATTCTAATAGCTTCTAATCTAGTAACGGGTGCAAAAGTTTCTTCATAATCTATTCCTTCCTCTTTACAATAACCTTGAGCTACAAGTCTAGCTTTATTTCTAATGATATTTCCATTTTCATCCATTTTATTTTTAAAGACCCATTTAGTTCCAATTATAGAAGCATGAGAGGGCTTAAGGACTAACTCCCAAACTTTATTCCTTTTAAATTGATTTAATTCTTCTTGCATAGCTAAAATCCAATATTCATCATTTTCGGCATCTTTAAAACTTTTTGGTTCAATTTGAGAAACAAAAGCAAGAATATTAAACATATTAAGAGAAGAACGATTTTTCACACCTTGTTCGGGATCACCAAGAATTAATTCTTTGGGATGGGAAGGAGCATACCTCCACTCTTTAGGCATGGATGAAGAACCAACTTCATTCTTTCCGATTAAGCTCACCTCTTGCTTACTTGAAACAATTTCTTTTTCTTTGTCACTAACAAGTAAATCTCTAAAATTTCCTTCTAAAACATCACTATAAATAGGCTCATTAGAAATAACATTGCAAGATTTATCAAATACTACATGCGTAGATTCCTCAATTACTAAAGTTCTTTTATTGAAAACTCTATAAGCTTTACTAGTAGAGGAATAGCCAAGGAAAATACCAACATTCGTCTTAGAATCAAATTTTTCAAGTTTTTCTTTGTTATTCAAAATAAAACATTTGCAACCAAAATCTTTGAAATACCCAATATTTGAATTTTTTTTATGCCAAAGTTCATAAGGAGTTTTATCCAAAGAAGGTCTAATTAAAACTTTATTTAAAACATAACAAGCAGTGTTAACGACTTCCGCCCAAAAGTGTATAGGTAAACCATACTCATGCAATATTGATCTAGAAAATTCTTGCAAAGTATAATTTTTCTTTTCAACTACACCGTTTTGTTGAAGAGTTCTTGGAGTGGAGAAATTATGAGAAAAACCATTTTCTTCACAAAAAGTTTCAAAAGCATTGCTATCAAATTCTCCTCCATGATCACTCCTAATTTTAGAAATCAAAAAACCTTTTTCATTTTGAACTCTTTTTGCAAAACTAGAAAAACTTTTCAAAGCATTATCCTTATGTTTTAGCATCAAAACCCAAGTAAATCTTGAAAAATCATCAACTATCACAAAGGTATAATAGTTCCCTCCAAAACTAGCAATTCTAGAATGGTCAAATAAGTCCATGTGTAATAGTTGAAAGGGTCTAGTTGTAGAGATTACATTTTTAGATTTGAAAGAGGACTTAGTTTGCTTACCCATTTGACAAGCATCACAAACTTTGTCTTTTTCAAATTTAAATTTGGGAAGACCTCTAACCAAAGAATTCTTGGAAATATTTGAAATTAAGTGCATGCTAGCATATCCTAGTCTTCTATGCCATAACCAAGAATCATTATGCAAAGCCGATAAACATTTATCATTAATAGGACAATCATTCAAATCAATAGTATAAAATTTTCATCTCTATTTCCAACAAATATAACTTTTCTATCACTAGCATTTTCAATGATGCAATTCTTTTTATCAAACACAACTCTAAATCCTTTATCACACAATTGACTAATACTAAGTAAATCATGCTTCAAGCCATCAACCAAAAGTACATTTTCAATTAAAATAGAAGATTCATTACCTATACTACCTTTACCAATTATTTTACCTTTCTTGTTGTCACCAAAGGTTACAAGACCTCCATCCTTTTTTAAGAGAGAGACAAACTTGGATGGGTCTCCCGTCATGTGCCTCGAGCAACCACTATCCAAGTACCACTTGTTTTTCTTAGAGGCTTTCAAACAAACCTACAAACATAAATGTTCAAGTTTGATTCTTTGGTACCCACACTTGTTTGGGTCCTAGATAGTTAGCAGTGACAAACTTGGGAATCCATTTCATTTTTGCATAGACATTTAAGGCATTGGATTTAGACAAGTAACAAGAATAAGTTGTATGTTCAAACTTCCCACATGAGAAACAAACAACATTATGCAAAGATTTATCTCTTACAAAAAATTTATGCACTCTACTTTTCTTGGAGAAATTAAACCTTGGAGCATTGTGAAACTTTGCCCTTTGAGAAAAATTTCTTGTTGGAGAAGTAGTATGAGCATATTTCAATTTAAAACACTTAGGTCTAATATGGCCTTCAACACCACAGTAATGACATATAGGCACAAAGTTAGATTTAACATGCTTAGAAACAACCTTAGGCATATTAAGCTTAGGCATATTATGAGATGCTTTAACAAAGATAGTTTTAGAACTTGCAGGAGTAGAACATTTATCAATATAGCCTAAACCTCTTTTATCACCAAAAGGCTTACCTACTTCAATTATCTTGTCTAATCTTTGAGCACTTATTGTCAACTTTTTAATAGATTCTTTAGCCTTATCAAGTTCTTGCAAAGCAATAAATTCCTTTTCTTTGAGTAATTTAATCAAATTATCTTTTTCACAACTATCATGCTCAAGAAATTTAACTTTGTCAAGCAAGACATTTTTCTCATCACAATTAAAAGCATGCTCGTCACAAGAGATATTCATTTCATCAATATGCATAGCATCATGCTCATTCTCTTTTAAGCAAGTAATTTCTTCAAGTAAAGACTTATTTTTACTAGATAAAACATTGTATTTCTTTTTAAGCACAACATACTTAGAACTAAGTTTTTCTAAATCATTTTGCATATTTTCAAAAGCTTCGAACAATTCATTATAAGAAAGAGGTTCTAGAGTTACCTCATCATTTTGTTCATCCTCTTTGTCACTATGAGCCATGAAGCAAAAATTGGCCACTTCTTCATTATCACTCCCACTTTCGCTTTCATCGCTATCATCCCAAGTAGCTTTCATTGCTTTCTTCTTGGATTTCTTGGATGATTTGAGAAAAGGACAATCGGTTCTAATATGACCCGGCTTCTTGCATTCATAGCATATTACCTCATCTTTTTGTTCTTTTCACCTTTTGACTCTTTTTGGTTGGAGAGATGCTTCTTGAATTGCTTCTTTCTCTTGATGAAGTTCTTATACTTATGTGAAAGATAGGCAACATCATCTTCATCAAGGTCATCTTCATCTTGGGAGTCAACTTCTAAAGAGATGGTTTTTAAAGCTATACTCTTTTCTTTCTTTTTATTCTCATCCTCCATATTTTTCTTGATCTTTATCTCATGCGTCAACAACGAGCCCATGAGTTCATCAATGGAGAGAGATTTGAGATCCTTTGCCTCTTGAATGGCGGTGACTTTATGCACCCATTGTTTAGGCAAAAACCACAATAGCTTCTTTATCTTCTCAAGATTTGAGTACTTTTTCCCAAGTCCTTCTAAAGCATTGACAATGTTAGTAAATCTAATAAACATATCGGAAATAGCTTCATTTTCATCAATTTTAAACATTTCATATTGATGAACTAACATGTCAATCTTTGTTTCTTTTACTTGACTAGTTCCTTCATGAGTAATTTCTAATTTATCCCATATCTCTTTAGCGGTTTTGCAAATAGACACTCTATTATACTCAACTTCATTCAAAACAATTAATAGCTTTGACATTTAAAGAGCATGCTTTCTTTTCATTTATTGACCATTCTTCCTTTGGTTTTATAGTGCTAACACCATCAACATCTTTTGTTGGAATTTTAAAACCTTCCTCAACAATATCCCATAAATCATAATCAATAGAAAGCAAGAAAAATCTCATTCTATTTTTTCAATAACTATAATTAGTACCATTAAAGAAATAAGGCTTTGTAATAGATTGATTATCGGTAAAAGGGATAAAATCTAAAGTTGCCATAGCTAAAAAACAATTAAGTTTATCAAGAAATAAATATTTCAAGAAGAGCAAACCGCTCTGATACCAATTGTTGGATTGATATGGCCACCCTAGAGGGGTGAATAGGGTTTAATTAAACTTTTTTTTTCTAAATTAACCCAATTAAACTAATTAATACACTTTTTATAAATAATAAGAAAAATTCAATTTATGCAACAAATAAGATGAAAAAAAAATGTGATAATTTAATTCTATCAAATTTTAGTAAATAAATAAGAACAAACTAAAACATACAATAAACTGCTTAAATTAATTGTAAAAATAAAAAGAAAAGAGTTAGAGAAGAAGACACCATAATTTTTATAGTGGTTTGGTCAAACTCGACCTACTCCACTCCCCAAGCGCCTCTTAGGAATTTGAATAAAATCTTTCCAACTCTTTCCACGAATTAGAGCCCAACCGTTACACCACTGCTTCTTTTACGGGTTCAAGAACAAACCTGATCCTTTCCACAGTTTAGGATCAAACCGTTACAAATGTTGGAATTTTTGAAGAACACAATACAACTCTCACTAGAGTGGATTTAAAGGTTTAAGCACTCAACATGTTTATCCTGACAATACAATAACACTCTCTCAAGAATAAGATGAAAAAAAAAAAGGGAACTTAGAGAGAGCAACAATGGAACTTTTGAGTTTTGGAGAATTATAAAATATAAAATTTGTTGGTTTAAAATTTGGAGAGAAAGATGGTTTATATAGAGATAGAAAAAATTTTAGAAACCATAATTAATTTGGATCATTAGATTTTGGAAAAGAAAAATCAATGGTGGAGATTTTAAACTAAACTAGTCGTTAGATACAAACAAAATATAATATTAAATTCCTTTTCTTTTGAAATTCATTTTCTTTTTAAAATTAATCCAAAAAATAAAAAAAAAACATACCATATGTCAAAAACTAACCGTTAGACACAAACATAAACTAATATTAAATTCATTTTCGTTTTAATTCATTTTCTTTTTAAATTCATTCTCTTTAAAGTCAATCCAAAAAAAAAAAAAAAGATACCATGTGTAAAAAAACTAGCCGTTAGACAAACATAAAATAATATTAAATTTATTTTCCTTTTAAATTTCTTTTAATTTTCAATTATTCTTTTATTTTAAATCAATCCAAAAATCAAAAGTCCATCATATGTTAATCTCTTAATGATTCACCATTCAACCAATTTCCTGCCACATGTCTACATGCAAATGGTCTAGTTATGCCACGTCATCCACCACGGTATTTTCTCTATAGATTTTTTTCAGTCATATCGTCTTCGTTTTAGCTCCGATTTAAGTGATTCAAGAAGTGTGGGAATCGTTGTTCCGAGCTCTAAGCTATGGATATATAAAACACTAAGATTTTTAGTAATTAAAATTTGAGTTTGTTATCATCAAAATATTGATTAATTAATTAATTAAATTAAATTAATTTGAGATTAAGGGCCAAAAAGCCAACACTCAACATAGTGCATTTTTGCTAAGGACGGGCGAAAAATACATACGAGCACAACACACCCCTCAGTGCAATGCATTTGGGTAGGATGAACGCAAAGTGTATCTTGTCATCGCAAGATGCACCCATCATCGCAAAGCATACTAGATGTTTATTGTTGTTATTATTATTATTATTATTATTTTATTTTTTTCATCAACGCAAATCGCTAGGACTTTATGGTATTCATTTTCTTCTTATTAATCAGTCATTCACAGAAAATTTAAAAACAATGCAACTTATGCATAGAAGTAGGGAAATTGAACAAAACACAGAAATTAACATAATTAAACTAAATGAAAAGTAAATTCATAAAGCAATAAAAGCTAGTTTAAGAAAACAATAAATAACATAATGCATAAAGCTATAAAGAAAAGAAATTAAGAAAGCAATTAAACATAGATTTTAGAGATGCGGATTGAAAGAAATTTCTCACGATTACCGCAACCTACACCTCTGCAGGCAATCAAGCTTGCCTACGCAATGTCATCAAGGACATTGTTCACCTCCTTGCCTTATCTCCCAGTGTGTACGGGAAGAGATACAATCTAAATTCTTCGGGAGTCACACTAGGTATGGAGAATGCGTTGCACATTTCTACGAAGCTGGTCAAATGAGCATGCAGGTCTTCTCTTTGTATCCGAATTGTCCCACATTTTGGATCATTTGAAGCACGACCAGCCTTATCTCAAACCTTGCATTCTCTGCAACCGTAGGTCTTGAAATTTTGACACTTAATTTGGTTCTGATGTGTTCCTGCATGAAAAATACACTTGATCTCTGGGTCAGTTTAGAATTTCTGGATCAATTCCAATACTCATAAACCGTCAGCCTACTCTTCGCGTTAAACAAACAGTACAAAGAGATATGTCCTGCAACATACCACAAAAGTATTCAACACTAACTGTTACCAATCCCCGGCAACAGCGCCATAAACTTGATGACATTATTTTTATATCTTTAAGCATATGGACAAATATGAATGTGAATGAATGAACAAGTCCATGTCCCCGGCAACGGCACCAAAAACTTGATGACATTATTTTTATATCTTTAAGCATGTAGACAAATATGAATGTGAATGAATGAACAAGTCCATGTCCCCAGCAACGGCACCATAAACTTGATGACATTAAAATTGGTTGCCTTTATCTTTATGCATATAGACAACGATGAATATGAATGATACAAGCTCATGCTGCCATAAACTTGTAAAGATATGACATGTAATGTTGTCTATTTGATGTGATGATAAATGAATGAATGCCCTAATTGTGCTTAAGTTCTTTTGCGATAAAGACATTTTTATGCAACTACGTCTAAATATATGCATTGTTAATTATATGCTCGTAGTGTGCGATGGAATAGTGCATGTCACAAGTTTCCTTGCACTGAAACCAAGTATAATTCCAATGAAAGTTTCTCAGAATGATCCGAGGTCGAACACAGGGATGTTTTCGTTAATGCGCTACTTATGTGATACATGCGACCGGTTTTTAAAAATGAATAAAGAAGGTTGATTTATACAGAAATGTAAATTGCGGTGAAAGTAAATTTGCGTTAATAAAATAAATCCTAAACTAATATGATACACGATACAAGATACATAATACATGATACTGAGGTCGATAACTGACTGTGAAGTTGTACAAAGAATCAATGTATGCGATGACAAGTCTTTATGAACGAAGCTAAAAGAGAAAGAGTAAATAGTAAAAACATCCCAAGTTGTCAATTGTGTTAAAGATGCAACTAAGGTTCCACTTTCCCTTGGCATACACCTCTCGGTGATCGGCCACGTTCCTATATCTCTATGGTGAAACAGGGATGAACGTGATGAACACAAGGTTGTTTCCATCTCTAGAAATACTTCTCGCTTTAATTAACACATTCTTCCAACCTTCTCTCGATAGGCGGAATAACATCTTCACTTCTGCTCTCACAGGTGAGAAAGCCGTCGAGCATGCTTTAGCTAAACTTAATTATTTCCTTAACAAAAATTAACTCACTTACTTAATTCTTGCTTTTCACCCATGGGATTAAGAACACATCATGGAGAAAATGGATTATGGATGTACGAAAAGAGACAGAGAGATGACAATGAAAATTATCATAACATTTAATTCTAAAATTAAGCATTTGATACATGGTGTGAATGAAAGATTAGAGGAGATGAATACAGATAATGAAATAGAGATTAGAAACAAATATAGAAAGAGTGTCAATGTCTTGACATAGATCCCGAATGGAGATTATGCTTGTCGGAATGTGGAAGTGATGGAGAGGAAAGCTTCCCTCTCAGGCTTGATTTTCAGGTAGAATTGACCTTCGCACAGAGCTTCAACTACGGGGATCGAAATAATTCTCTGCTCGGAGACTCACCTCTCGGCCTTGTCTCGTGGTTCTCTCAAATTTACCCTGGACAATCACTTCAGACCAGCCTCTCCCTCAGAATCAGTATATGCACGTCTCTATGTATTCACGTATATCTTTCAGTGAATTTGAAGAAGCTATTTATAGGCGAAGCTTGGCTCATTGAATGTGTGATCCCTACTGTATGGTTATGGTAGTTCATGAAATGGCGAAATGAGAAATTCCTTCTGTTACGCAATCAACCCATCAGAAATGCACACTAAAAGCTGTACGCTTGTCAAAATCTTCCGCAAATGTGTTGCTCTTTACATCTTCAATCTATCGTCGCATGTGGTGTTATTTTTTTATTTCCGCATGCGGCTGAAATTGCATTGATCGCTAGAGCTCTTGATCGATTGTCGCATGCGCCGTCGTTGCGTTGATCATTTCTTCGTTCTTGATTGATGGGTGCAATGCGGCGTAGATGCGTTGTTTATTTCATCTCTGAGCCATGAACGCATACGGTGACTGATTTCCTGCAAAACAGAAACTGAAACATTCTATTACACCTTCGCAATGGTGTCAGTGGGTGTATTGACGAAATTTTATAATTTTCGCATTTCTTAGCCAATTTCTATACTATCGACGCAACTTTTCTTTCTTTTAGCCATAATATCTAAATAAAACAGCATAAATGACTTGTATTTCTACAAGTTATCATGGCGCCCTGGGAGCGTCCCTCTCGAATGGTTTTTGTGCAATTGGTTAATATCAAGTTGAACTCCAGAAATGGATACGGTCGCTGATGACGGGAAATTTGATGTCAATTTCTCAACAACTAAAATTCTGTGGATACAATATGTGATTCATGTTCTTAATGTATGCGTTAATTTTCATACGTCGATGGTCTTGCGTTGGAATGACTATGTATTAACAAATATATGCGATGACCATACGTCCTGTCACAAGTTTTCTTGCGATCACACCAAGTATAATGTGAATGCAAGTTTCTCGGGTGATCCGAGGTCAAACTCAGGGACTTGTAGCAAGATGTATACAGTAATGTGCATATGGCGGTTGAATAAAATAATGGATGGGAGGTTGTTAAGCTAACACTACTCCTACTTCTAGCTAACAGACAACGCAATGAGAGTATGAAAGAGAAGTAGATACACGACAACTCTTGACATGAAACAAATGAATGGAAAAATAGATAAAATGTGGAGATGTCTTCATTACAATACTTAAGAGTGACCGCAAGGGCAACCTTAGTCAATGCAAGCGATGCTGTCATGCCACACACAGTTAAACCTAACTCTAGAACGTTATGCGATGCATATGCGAAAGTGCCGAGAAGCCTATGCCAGCTTAAACCCCTATAACCCGCTCACGGGCTTTCACCACATGAGCATGATGGCCGCATATCATCACCATATCCTACTTCCTGGACGCATGCAATATCCTATCCGTAGGGTGCATACGCTGTGTGATGGCAAATGGAACTTATTCCTAAGTCTCCATTCTTGCTTATGCAAACCTAATCTAGTTCTTCCGACCATCGATTCTAACCTAGCTCTCTCGAGTCTTAGGTTCTTTCTTTAGACTCTTTCCTAAGTAACTCTAAAGGTACAATTGACGCATACATAAGATAAGGTAACCACATGAACTTTGGCTAACGTAAGATTATTCATATCTCTAGTGAACACTTGCTTACATTGCTTAATGCGACTAACCACTTACCGTCCCATGCAGTTAGTTGTTGCTGACTCTACTGATGGACAAGCGTGCTACAGCTTCACACTAAGCAAATAAGATTTACTCACACACTCACGCAACACACACCTTCCGATGGTTTGCTACATGCTTCATATCTCTAATCCACATGACTAAGTATGCAATACTCTAGCAATCTCGATAAGTGATGCAATGAAAGTTAAGGATATTGAGTAAAGAAGATGGAGATGGAATCGAAGGAAACACATAAATATATTGAACACATCATGTATTGATTCCTTAATCACAAAATGTAATACAATATAATGTAAGAAAAGAAGAGAAAATGAAATGACCAGCTGGAAGCAATAACATACTTCTAGCAGATGTGCGTCAAGGCTGCCGGTGGTGCCATGGATAGGCGGTGGAGCTAACTCTCCTGAGATCTAGCTCCGGACGAAGGCTTTGGTCGTCACTCGGAATGGATGAAGGAGTTGAAGAACTCTCAAGTTTCTTCTCACGCGCTTGTCTAGATCACAAAGATCCGCACTAGGCAAACATCAGGCGAAAACCTTGGATGAGTTGAAATTCTGCTCATTAGCTTCTTTATACAAAGCTTGGATCGCCGATAGCATTAATGGACTGCTCTGATTCTGACATTCGCGGCGCATTTAGTCCTTTCTGAATCTCTGCTGCTAACGGTGTGGTAGGTGAAATGTCAACATCATCTTTTGCTTTTCCCAAGGTAGATGCGTTGATGTGTTCATTCCACCAACCTTGCGTTGATCCCTTTATTATGCGTTATCGTGTAGCCGCAATCATTCAGTGAACGCATTCGCATAATACTGCAACTTCTACACGATGACCGCAATCGCTTGACGAGCATGCGGCTGATTACCGCAACACCCATGCGCTGATTGAACGCGTTCGCCTTTGCGATGGAGAGTTTCTCCGCATGCGGTCGTCTATGTGGTAGTCTGTTTTCCACGTTTGCGTTCACTTCCTGGGTTAGCTACAAAAATAGACAATTGAACGCATAATAACGCATAATAATGGGTTAGTCGAGATTTATCATGCTGAACGACGCAAGCTCATTTTATCATGAATTTCTAACATAATTGCCACATATTCTACTTAATAGCCCTCATAATTCTAAATAAAATGCCTAAGGTGACATGCATTTCTGCATGTCATCAGTCGCTTTAGCTTTTTTCCCAATTGATTTTTTTCCCCTTCGGATTGGCTGCTTGGGGCAGATCTCTAGGGCCTAAAATGGCACTCCATACTTATGGGAGATTGTTGAGTAAGTTAATGATCTCTTGATGAAATCAATGATGACTAGTCATTATAGGAGCAAGAGTTGTTCTGGTATTAATGACTGGTTGAGAACTTCTCAATTTAGAGGAGGAATAATTGACCTCCCTTCGGCGGGTTTTTTCCTAAACCTTTGAAGCGTCATTGTGAAACTAGATGTCATACAGGATTCATATTAGTTTTGCTAAAACCTTATTTGATGTTGTTTCATTTTACAACGGGTATTTGCTTAAAAACCTAACGTAGGTCAATGTGTGTTTCTTTTCAGCAACTCGTTAGTATTTCCGTTTAATGCCTTTAATATGACCGATTACATACAGTGGAAAGAATCATGTAAAACATTTTTCGTGGCAAACGACCTCGAATTTGTCATGGTTGAGGAATGTCCTTAAGTCCCGACTCTTGATGCACCGCGAACTGTTCGTAATGCATATGAAGTGTGGATGAAGGCTAATTCATTGGCCAAACTTCACATTTTGGCTAACATGCCTGATGTTTGGCCAAAAGGGTTGAGAACATGGTCATCGCACGCGAGATCATAGACTCGTTGCAAAATTTGTTTGAACGTCAGTTCTTACTTTTCGAGCACAAAGGGATGGATGAAAAATCCAGTATTGTAAGTTGTTCTAACACTGATCCCACTACTCTCCAAAAGAGGAGGAAAGATAGTAAATCTGATTTATTGGTCTTGGAGACGTGTTTGGTAGAGAATGATGATTCTGCTTAGATCCTTGATTCGAGTGCTACCAACCATGTCAGTTCCTCTTACCAAGGTGTAAACCCCGAACTCTAAGTTTCCTATATAAGCATGTTTAGCCAAAGGAATGTTATATTAATTATTTGATAAGTGGAGATCCATGGTTACTTACAGGGGTTATGAAAGAAGGGAAGGAAAAACAAATTAATTGAAGGAGTTCACTAATTGGAATTGGCCGGAAACACTAAGTGTGGGATGAGGTGGCGGCTTGACCATTGAAAACGGGAGGCGACAGGAAGAATAAATGGAAGCGAAAATTCAGAAGCTCGGTTTTGGCAAATGACATGAGAAAATTAAGAGAGATCAATTCCATTTGAAAGCTGGGAGAATCCAGTTTTTGAGGTTGTTTTGCCACAAAAAGATCTCAGAAAGAGAAGAACAAAAAGTGAAGAATTTTCAGAAGGGGCAGATTCTTGGATTAATCAGGGCCCGCAGTGAAGATTCAAAGCTCCAGGCCAAACTATAAGGAAATTTTGGCTGATATTTTAAGGTAAGAAATTGAATTCAATTCTAAACAAGTTTGTACAAGGAATTTTCTTAAAAGAAGTCCTGGATTTTGAGTTATGAATTTTTGAAATTAAAATAGGAAATTTGTGCATAAACAAGCAGATGCTTAGGAAGATTAAGCAGGCAGCTCACTATAGAGAGCAAGAGCGAGAGAGAGAGCGAGAGAGAGATCTTGCTAAGGACGAAAATCTCGCTAGTTTTTCACTGAATCTCGTTGGAAGTGCCAAATCTCACTGGTTTTGCACTGAATCTCGCTAGAAAGTGCCAAATCTCACTGGGAATGGTAAATCTCGCTCATAAGGATGATCTCGCTCATGAGGATGATCTCGCTAGTAATGCTGATTTTGTTGATAAAAGTTTCATAAGTAAACGAACTATCTGAGGCATTTTGCTGAGAATTCTAAGGAATCTAACTGGGAATTATGTTCTTTCAGGCCAAGAAGAGCTAGAAGAGGCATATAAACCGTTAAGGGCCCTGACAAGCTGTGAGTGACTAAAATGAACTTCATGCTTTCAATACTTATGCATAAAAGACCATGTAAGTTATAGTGATGTTGATGATAAATTTATACTTCCTCAAGCAACAGATGTTTAAGGAATAACATAGGGTATCTTCTCCAACTTGTATATGTTTTAACGCATGCCAAGATATGTCGTGAATTCATTACAAAGGTTAAGTTCCTATGTTGAAGCATGCATTATGGAGGAAGGCTATGATGAAATGAGTCTTTGTGTAAATGGCATGCAATGAAATTTAATTTGATGCTAGGAAATAACCCGGTACTGAAGGACACGAAGAAGGTATCTGGGTAATAGTACCTAAGATGTTGACTGTTCTTAGAAAACTCCACGTGCACGTAGGTAGTTTTGAATGAGAGGCCGAAGTATGGGTCTCCTAGGCCATATACCAGCAAAAGAAGGCCGAAGTATAGGTCTCTTGGCCGGTAACAGACATTGGGAACTAGAGCGATGTATGCTCGTTCTCAACTAGGGAATAATGATGTTTAATGATGTTTAAGAGTAGTTATCAATGTTTATGTTTAGAGGAAGTTGCTTGAGATGCCCATCAATATATTTACATGTTGATAGTGATGTAATGCATGGTGTAATATGATTCTATAGTCACTCACTGGGCCACTAGCTTACAGATTTTCTATGTTTTCCTTTTCTAGGTAATGATCAAATTCCTCAAGGTTGATCCTGCTGCTACTTGCCACTGAAAGGCCCGACTTGTCAAGAAGAACTTAGGTTGATGGTCTGCCTATGTACACATGTTTTGAGAGGGACTAGGGCTTTGTGATGTTTGGGCCCAATTGTAAACATTTTACCTGTAGATGTTGTGTCATGACTGTTTGCATGTGATTATATAAACTTTTGTAGAACCTTATGGAGGCATGCTGTATGCATACAATAATAATGTTTAACAGATTGGTGTTTAGATTAGAAGGCTTAGGTGGTAAGTGCTAGCAGTAGGGCTAGTAACTGCTACCGTCACATCTCTTTCCAGATTAAGAGGGTAATCTGGGAAGGGGTGTGATAAGTTGGTATCAGAGCACAAGGTTTTGAGAATAAGAGGGAAAGTTCATGCATGAGTCTAAGTCCCTAACATGTGTACATTGTAATAGGTGGAATGTTGAGGCAAAGTGGCAGACAGAGTAGGCAGATAGGAGGCAGGAATACTGACCCTACCAATAGAGGCCCGGAGTTTAGAAAGAACCCATCGGGTGGAAAGAGGAAGGTGAACGATCCAGTAGACCAGGAAGTGATGTCTGAGGGAGAGTCTAGTATTCCCTAGGCAAGGGAAAATTCCCAGCTAGAAGATATACTTTTGACAAGATAGCTCATAGGTTAGCATCCAGTGTGGGCTCAGTACGAGCCGACCCAGGGAAGAAATATGGCATTGAGAGGTTTAAAGCCCTAGGGGTTGTGACATTTGAAGGTACAATAGACCCAACTGAAGTCGAGTTATAGCTGGATGTAGTTGAAAAATGTTTCAATATTATGAGCTATCTAGAGGACAGGGAAGTAGGATTAGCCACCTTTATACTATAAAAAGGAGTGGAGAAATGGTGGAAGGTTATATCTGCTAAACAAGCTAGTACAGATACGATGTTATGGCCTGAGTTCAGAAAGGCCTTTGAAGACAAGTATTACCCCAGCTCGTTCCAAGATGCGAAAAGGGATGAGTTCCTCAGATTGACGCTGGGAATGATCTCAGTTGCAGAATATTAGCATAAATTTATAGAGTTATCATAGTATGCTCTACCGATTATTGCTGAGGAAAGAGATAGATGCAGGAAGTTTGAATAAGGTTTGAGGAAAGAGATTAGAACTCCGGTGACATCTACGGATAATTGGCTAGACTTTAACCAGTTAGTAGAAACGGAGACACGAGTCGAGCGGAGTTTGGCAGATGATGAGCAGTTGCAAAGGGGTAGTGAGGCTGTAGTAGGATCGAGAGACAAGGGATCTCGACCTCCAGTTGAATTTAGACTAGTGGAAGCCAATTCAAGGGTATGAGTTGGCAGGGATCCAAGAAGAGGAAATTGAGACCCTTGGCCAGTGCAGTCAACCGACCAGAGATGCCACGAGCTGGTGAGTTGATAGCCAGCACAGACAGGAAACCGATGTGCCCTAGTTGTGGCAAGAGGCATTTTGGAGTATGCTATGATGGCAGAGGGGTATGTTTCCAATGCGAACAAGCAGGGAATTTCAAGAGAGACTATCCCTGGGTGAACAGGGAAGCCCCAACAGCACAACAGACAACCTCTCAGACAGTTAACCAACCAAAGGGCACTGGAAATCGAGGCGAAGGGTCAAGTGGTGCCAAGCAGAAGGGTGTCGTAGGTCGACCCAAGCAATAGGGGTGAGTGTATGTCGTGACACACCAGGAGGCAGCGGAGTCTCCAAATGTTGTGACCGGTAATGTCATATTATGTGGACAGTCTGCTCATGTTTTATTTGACCCTGGTGCCACATATTCATTTATATCTAGCATGTTTGCATCTAGTATAGATAGGTTATTTAAGCCTATGCCCGAAGAGCTATATATCTCTACCCCTATGGGAGATGTGATAATAGTAGAGAAATGTTATAAACATTATGAAATGTTGATCAATGGTCAGGACATTTATGTTGATTTACTTCCCTTGGATTTGTTAGAGTTTGATGCTATCATAGGGATGGATTTTCTAAGTAAATATATTGCTTCCGTGGACCGCTACAAGAAAGAAGTAATGCTCAGAAAATCAAGTGGCCATGACGCAGTTCTGGTAGGAAGCAAAAGATTAACTGCGGGAAGTCTAATATCAGCAGTGAAAGTTAGGAAGCTGCTGAGTAAGGGATATAAGGCCTATCTGGTTCACGTAGTGATTGCTCAAAGGAAAGAGTTGAACCCAGAAGACGTCCCCGTGGTAAATGAGTTTTAGGATGTATTTCCTGAAGAATTATCAAGATTGCCACCCCATAGAGAAGTGGAGTTCACTATTGACTTAATTCCAAAAACAACTCCCATATCGCAGGCATCGTACAGAATGGCGCCAACTGAGTTAAAAGAATTGAAGGTTCAGCTACAAGAGTTAATTGACAAGGAATACATTCGACCTAATGTATCACTTTAGGGAGCTCTAGTGTTATTTGTAAGGAAGAAAGATGGTACACTTAGATTGTGTATCGACTATAGGAAGCTGAATAGGTAACAATTAAGAATAAATATCTGTTACCACGCATTGATGATTTGCTTAATCAGCTAAAAGAAGCCACGGTATTTTCAAAGATAGACCTGAGATCGGGTTATCATTAATTAAAGGTGAAGGTAGCTGACATTCCTAAAACTGCATTCAGAACAAGATATGGACATTTTGAATTTCTAGTAATGCCATTTGGACTGACAAATGCCTCTGCGGTATTCATGGACCTTATGAACAGGGTATTTCATCCCTACTTGGACCAATTCGTGATAGTATTTATTAATGATATATTGGTATATTCTGGCAATAGGGAGGATCATATGACCCATTTGAGGATAGTATTGCAGGCGCTGCGAGATAGGCAGTTGTATGCTAAGTTCAGCAAGTGTGATTTTTTATTAGATCGGTTGTATTTCTCGCGCATGTTGTTTCAGCAGATGGTTTTAGTGTAGATTCCTAGAAGACGGAAGCAATAGTTAATTGGGAACGACCCACGACTGTTTCAGAGATACGCAGTTTCCTAGGTTTGGCAGGTTATTACAGGAGGTTTGTGGAGGGTTTCTCTAAGATAGCACTTCCATTGACGAACCTGACCAGGAAAGGCGTGAGGTTTGAGTGGTCGTCGGAGTGTGAGCATAGTTTTCAGGAGCTGAAATAGAGTCTAGTATCAGCGTCGGTGCTTACCTTGCCTGTTCCAGGTAAGGAATTTGAGATTTATTGTGACGCGTCCCGAAAAGGATTGGGATATGTGCTGATGCAGGATGGGAAAGTGATTGCATATACATCTCATCAACTTAAGAAGCACGAGAGCATTTATCCTACGCATGATCTAGAGCTGGCAGCAGTTGTTTTGGCTCTGATGTTGTGGAGACATTATTTATTTGGAGAGCATTGCAGAATACTCACAGATCATAAGAGCTTAAAATGTATTTTTTTTATCAAAAAGAGTTGAATCTGAGACAAAGAAGATGGATTGAGCTAATCAAAGATTATGACTGTTCCACCGAGTACCACCCTGGTAAGGCTAATGTTGTAGCGGATGTGCTAAGTAGGAAATCCTCAGGATCTAGGGCCATTATTGGCTCAATGAGAGGAATGCTATTGCAGGAATTCATGAATTCTAGAACCGCATTATCAGTGGGTGATATTGGGCAGAAATGCACGTTATCATAATGCTAAGTTCTTAAACAGTGCTAGCTTGCATTGATAAAACATGTTAGATTGCGTCCAAAAAGCATCAAATTCATAATATTGCTGTCACATGCGTTCATCGCATAGAAACAGTTGATTTTGTATTTTTGTGCATAAAATGCATTGACGTAAGGCAAAAATTGCGATCATAGGAAATCATTGGTTGAGTGTAGCATTATCGCAAGGCTTTGCGGTGATTGTGTTCGCAAACATTTGCTCAAGAAGGATTGCCGCAACTTGGTCGGCGCAACATGGTGGGCGCATCTGGGTGAAAGGCATAATTAATCACGATGGGATAGAAAGTTGATGACAGTCGAATCCAAATTAAGTTGACAGCCACTAACAATAACAAATACAGTCAGCTTTTCGGTGACAAATATTCGGTGCATCAGTCAGGAATTAAAGTCGTTCTATCTATACAATCATAAGAGAGAAGTCGCCTTTCACCCTGGAAGTTCTATAAATACCAAAGGCATTCTTCAGAAAAGGGGTTCAACTGTTTTTACGAGTTCATCATTCTGTTCATGGTTTAGCCTTATTCTTAGATTTTCTTTTACCTTAAGGCAGACGAAGAGAGAAGAAGGTTGTGCCGAAAGATCCTTCCGGTAAGCATGGGAGAGCGCCGGAAGCTGCCAGAGTAGAGAGAGGGCCGACGCCTGCAGAAGCAGGAATATCTTTGGAACCGAATAGAGATTGATAGTGTAAAAGCCTCGGTCAGCAAGGAATTGCTACCAAGCTCTCTACCTTTATCTTCCATTGTTATTTTTTACTCAAACGCATTTATAAAAATGGAATTTCCTTCTCTATATCTGTTCACTCTCTGTTATTCACGCATGAGTAGCTAAATCTGTTGAATGGGTTGAGAAGCTTTAGCTAGCACAACTGGGAATCTTCATTCTATGCAATTATCTTGTGTTATGTATGCTTCATTCGTCCATTAGAGATACTCGGGAGGGTAGTCTAAGGACAGGATCTAGGCTTGGGAAAGTCGGGTTAGAATCTAGGCTCGAGAAAGTCAGATTAGAATGCATAATCAAGAGATATGAGCTTAGGAATAAGCATTATTTGCTATTAACGCATCACATGCATCCTAGAGATAGGATATGATTGTGTGCGGTCACCTTGCCTTCATGCATCTTGCATCATCGCATAGGACAAGAGTAGAGACTTAGGAATAAGCTCTATGGACACTTTTTCATTCAACACATGCGTCCTAGACTTTGAAGCATCACATTTGCATTGGAAAATGACTTGATGTGCATGGTTGTAGCATGATCGCATAGTTTGACGCATTCCCAGGTAACGCTAACTAAAGACCTTCTCAACCCGTTCATCCGCACACTCAGTGCATCTATCACACAATTCGAATTTTCTCAAATCTGCCGCATTTATTTATTTTTCATCACCGTAAACGACAACCTCAACAACTATTGATTTATTTGGTTACCACAAAGTTTTCCTAAAATTACCAACGCAACATGTTTTCACAAGTCTCTGAGTTCGACCCTGGACTTACCAGGAAACTCAGTGGAATTTATACTTGGATTTCGCTGAGGAAACTTGAGTGCTCAATGAAATTTCACCATCGCATTTCATCCACATTTCCACATCATAAAATAACGCATTAGTGGGACAGTCAGGAGGATTGATAGCTACATTCCAGGTAAGGTCTACCTTAGTAGAAGACCTTAAGCAAGATCAGTTGAAAGACCCTGATCTTCATAATATTGCTAATGAGATAAGTAAGGGAATCAAAGTTGACTTTCAAGTGAGAACGGATAATGTACTAGAAAATGAGGGAAGAATGTGTGTGCCTAATAATCTACGGCTTAAGCAAGCCATTCTGGAAGAAGCACATAGTTCCACTTATGTTATGCATCCAGGGAGCACCAAGATGTATAGAACTTTGAAGAGATCTTAATGGTGGCCTGGGATGAAGAGAGACATAGCAGAATATGTTCATCGATGTTTAGTCTGTCAACAGGTGAAACCTGAGAGATAAAGACCAGTAGGATTACTAAACCCACTCACAGTGCCTGAGTGGAAGTGAGAGCATGTGACAATGGACTTTCTGTTTGGATTGCCTAGGATGCCCTCAGGATACGATGGCATTTGGGTAATAGTCGATAGACTAACCAAAACGGCCAAGTTTATACTAGTAAAAGTTACTTTTACACTTGACCGTCTAGCTAAGATTTATGTGGATAGGATAATCAGTCATTATGGAGTCCCAATGTCGATAGTGTCAGACTGAGACTCAAGGTTTACTTCAAAATTCTAGCCTAGTCTACAGAAGGCTATGGGCATTAAACTGCATTTCAGTACGGCTTTTCATCCATAAACTGATGGACAGTCGGAAAGAACTATATAGACACTGGAAGATATATTAAGAGCCTGCATGTTACAATTCAAAGAAAGTTGGGATACGCAATTGCCGTTGATCGAATTTGCATATAACAATAGCTACCATTCTAGTATTGGAATGGCTCCCTATGAAGCATTGTACGACCGACCTTGCAAGACCCCAGTACGCTGGAACGAAGTAGGAGAACGACAGTAATTGGGTCTAGAATTAGTTCAACAAATAACAGAGAATGTGAAGCTTCTCAGAGATAATCTTAAGGTGGCTCATGATAGACAGAAGAGCTATGTTGATAAGTGAAGAAGAGAACTAGAATTTGAAGTCGAAGATCGGTTATTTCTTTGATTGTCCCCATGGAAAGGAATTCTCTGATTTAGGAGGAAAGGGAAGTTACGTCTGCGATACATTGAACCATATGAAGTTGTGGAACGGGTTGGTCCAGCAGCATATAGATTGCAGTTACCTATGGAGCTAACTCGTATTCACGACGTATTTCATGTGTCAATGTTAAGGAAGTATGTGCCTGATCCTATACACATACTAGCAGCACAACCAATATAGCTCAAAGGAGATTTATCTTACGAGAAAGAGGCCATTGAGATTTTAGACAAGAAAGACCAAGTACTCAGAAATAAGACGATTCCTTTGGTGAAGGTACTAGGGCATAATCATGGAATCAAAGAGGCAACCTGGGAACCTGGAAAGCTAATGAGAAAGAGATATCCTCAACTTTTCTAATGATATATCAGGTAAATTTCGAGAACGAAATTTCTTTTAAGGGGGAGGTGATTGTAAACCCCGAACTCTAAGTTTCCTATATAAGCATATTTAGCCAAAGGAATGTTATATTAATTATTTGATAAGTGGAGATCCATGGTTACTTACATGGGTTATGAAGGAAGGGAAGGTAAAATAAATTAATTGAAGGAGCTCACTAATTGGAATTGGCTGGAAACACTCAGTGCAGGATGAGGTGGCGGCTTGACCATTGAACACAGGAGGCGGTAGGAAAAATAAATGGAAACGGAAATTCAGAAGCTTGGTTTTGGCAAATGACATGAGCAAATTAAGTTAGCTCGATGCCATTTGAAATCTGGGAGAATCTAGTTTTCGAGGTTTTTTTGTCGAAGAAAGATATCAGAAAGAGAAGAACAAAAAGTGAAAAATTTACAGAAGGGGTAGATTATCGGATTAATCAGGGCCTGGGGTGAAGATTGGAAGGTCCAGTACAAACTACAAGGAATTTTCGGCTGATATTTTAAGGTAGAAAGATAACTCAATTCTAAAAGAGTTTGTAGAAGGAAGTTTCTTAAAAAGAGTCCTGAATTTTGAGTTATGAATTTTTGAAGTTAAAACTAAAAATTTGTGCGTAAACAAGTAGCTACTTAGGAAGATTAAGCAGGCAGCTCACTATAGAGAGCAAAAGTGAGAGTGAGAGAGAGAGAGAGCGAGAGCGAAAGTGAGAGAGAGCGAGAGCGAGAGCGAAAGCGAGAGGTGGATCTCACTAAGGATGGAAATCTCGCTGGTTTTGCACTGAATCTCACTGGAAGTGCCAAATCTCGTTGGTTTTGAACTGAATCTCGTTGGAAAGTGTCAAATTTCACTGGGAATGGTAAATCTCGCTCATAAGGATGATCTCGCTCATGAGGGTGATCTCGCTCATGATGATCATCTCGCTAGTAATGCTGATTTTGTTGATAAAAGTTTCATTAGTAAATGAACTATCTGAGTCATTTTGCTGAGAATTCTATGGAATCTAACTGAGAATTATGTCCTTTCAGGCTAAGAAGAGCTAGGAGAGGCATATAAACCATTAAGAGCCCCGACAAGCTGTGAGTTTCTAAAATGAATTTAATGGTTTCAATACTTATGCATAAAAGACCATGTAAGTTACAGTGATGTTAATGATAAGTTTATACTTCCTCAAGCAACAAATGTTTAATGAATATCGTAGCGTATCTTTTCCAGCTTGTATATGTTTTAACGCATGCCAAGGTATGTTGTGAATTCATTACAAAAGTTAAGTTCCTATGTTGAAGCATGCGTTCTGGAGGAAGGCTATGATGGAATGAGTCTTTATGTAAATGGCATGCAATGAAACTTAATTTGATGCTAGGAAATAACCCGATACTGAAGGATACGGAGAAGGTATCTGGGTAATAGTACCTAAGGTGTTGACGGTACTTAGAAAACTCCACGTGCACGTAGGTAGTTCTGAATGAGATGCCGAAGTATAGGTCTCTTAGGCCATATACCAGCAAAGGGAGGCCGAAGTATCGGTCTATTCGCCGGTAACAGACGTTGGGAGCTAAAGCGATGTATGATCGTTCTCAACTAGGGAATAATGATGTTTAATGATGTTTAAGAGTAGTTATGAATGTTTATGCTTAGAGGAAGTTTCTTGAGATGCCCATCGATATATTTGCATGTTTATAGTAATGTAATGCATGGTGTAATATGATTCTATAGTCACTCACTCGGCTACTAGCTCACAGATTTTCTATGTTTTCCTTTTCCAGGTAGCGGTCTGATTCCTCAAGGTTGATCATGTTGTTGCTTGCCACTGAAAAGCCCGACTTGTCAAGAAGAACTTAGGTTGATGGTCTGCCTATGTACACATGTTTTGAGAGGGACTAGGGCTTTGTTAGTGATGTTTGGGGCCAACTGTAAATATTTTACATGTAGATGTTGTGTCATGACTGTTTGCATGTGATTATATAAACTTATGTAGAACCTTATGGAGGCATGTTGTATGCGTACAATAATAATGTTTAACAGGTTGGTGTTTAGGTTAGAAGGCTTAGGTTGTAAGTGCTGGCAATAGGGCTAGTAACTGCTACCGTCACATCTCCTTCCAGATTAAGAGGGTAATCTTGGAAGAGGGTGACACAAGGATTCAGTTCTTAGTAAACGTTGCCACAGGGAGAGAATGACTCTACGAGTTGGCACTGGTGAGGTTATTTCAACTGTTGCTGTAGGCAGGCTGAAGTTATTTGTTGACAAGTAACATTATATATTACTGGATAATGTTTTTGTAGTTCCTCATATCAAGCAGAGTTTAATCTCAGTTTCTTGTCTCATTGAACAAGGGTATACCATCTCTTTTTTTTAGAATAAAATGTTTATTTTCAATAATGGAATGGAGATTGGTTATGGTTCAATGGAAAGTAACTTATATGTACTAAGGTCGTCAGTCATAAAAGCCTTGTTTAATACTGAAATGTTCAGCATGGCAGCAACAGCTAAAACACTAAAGGTTTCTCCTAAGGAAAACACCTATCTTTAGCATCTAAGGTTAGGTCACATCAATCTCAATAGGATTGAGTAGTTGGTGAAAGGTGGACTTCTTAAGAGTTTAGAAGAAAACTCCTTGTCGGTGTGTGAATCATGCCTCAAAGGCAAGATGACCAAACATTCTGGAAAAGGTTACAGAGCCAAGGAAGTCTTGGAGCTTGTACTTTCTGACCTTTGTGGTCGATGAATTTAGAGCTCGAGGTGGGTATGAATAATTTCAAGGAGGTCTTGGAGCTTGTACTTTCTGACCTCTGTGGTCGATGAATTTAGAGCTCGAGGTGGGTATGAATAATTTCATCTCTTTCATAGATGATTATTGAAGATACGGGTATCTCTACCTAATGCAACGTAAGTTTGAAGCCCTTGACAAGTTCAAGGAGTATAAAGCTAAAGTTAAAAACTTGTTAGGTAAGAAGATAAAAACACTACGATCGGATCGTGGTGAAGAGTATATGAACCTCCAATTCAAGAACTATATGATAGAACATGGGATTATGTCCAACCTCTCAACCCTAGGTACACCTCA
Organism: Benincasa hispida; assembly: GCF_027475165.1. Taxonomy (NCBI): domain Eukaryota; kingdom Viridiplantae; phylum Streptophyta; class Magnoliopsida; order Cucurbitales; family Cucurbitaceae; genus Benincasa; species Benincasa hispida. The sequence continues at coordinate 59,036,759 of NC_143487.1, read as the reverse complement.
GACGAATGGTATATCAAAAAGGAGAAACAGAACCTTGTTGGACATGGCTCGGTCTATGATAAGTTGTTCTCATCTTTAAGACTTGTTTTGGGTTTTTTCAATGGAGACTGCATGTTATATCCTGAACAACGTTCCCTCAAAAAATGTTTCTGAAACACCTTTTGAACTGTGGAGAGGATGTAAAGGTAGTTTATGCCACTTCAGCATTTGGGGCTGTCCGGCACATGTGCTAGTGACTAACCCAAAGAAGTTGGAACCGGGTTCGAAAGTTTGCCTCTTCATAGGCTACCCTAAGGAAACGAGAGGTGGATACTTCTATTATCCAAGTGAGAACAAAGTGTTTGTTTCTACAAGTACTATCTTCTTGGAAGAAGACCACATGAGGGATCATAAGCCACGAAGTAAGCTCATTTTGCGTGAAATTTCTAGTGAGACTAAGACTACTGAGGGTTCAATAGAAGTTGTTGAATAGGCCGACAGATCAACAAGAGTTATGGAGGTCGGGGCATCTAGTCAACCAGCTCAAAAGTTGAGACTGCGTCGACGTAGTGGGAGGGTTATGACCCCACCAGATCGCTACATAGGTTTAATTGCCCAAAACGTCATTTCCAATGACGGGGTCGAGGATCTATTGTCTTTTAAGAAAGCAATGGAGGATATTGACAAGGATGAATGGGTCAAGGCCATGAACCAGGAAATGGAGTCTATATACTTCAATAACGTCTGGGAGCTTATTGATCTGCTTGATGGGGTAAGACCTATTAGGTGTAAGTGGATCTACAAGCAAAAGAGAGGTGTAGATCGAAAGGTGCAAACCTTTAAGGCTCGACTTGTGGCAAAGGGTTATACCCAGATCGAGGGAGTTGACTATGAGGAAACTTTCTCACCTATTGTCATGCTCATGTCTATCAGGATACTCCTGTCAATAGCTACATTTAATGATTACGAGATATGGCAAATAGACGTCAAGACTGCCTTTCTTAATGGTAATCTTGAGAAGACCATCTATATGACTCAACCAGAGGGGTTCATAGTTGCAGGTCAAGAGCAAAAAGTTTGCAAGCTTAATAGGTCCATTTATGGGCTGAAAAAAGCGTCTCGATCATGGAACATTAGATTTGACACTGCAGTCAAGGCGTTTGCCTTTGATCAGAACATTGATGAGCCTTGTGTCTACAAGAATATCATCAACAAGTCAGTAGCTTTCCTGGTACTATATGTAGATAATATCCTACTCATTGGGAATTATGTAGAGTATCTGACTGACATTAAGAAATGGCTAGCTGCCCAGTTCCAAATGAAAGATTTGGGTGAGGCACAGTACATTCTAGGGATCCTGATCATTTAAAATCGTAAGAACAAAAGGTTAGCCTTGTCTGAGGCATCGTACATCGATCAAATGTTGATCAAGTACATGACGTAAGATTCCAAGAGGGGTTTGTTACCCTTCAGGCATGGAATCATTTTTTCTAAGGATCAATGTCTTAAGACACCTCAATAAGTTGAGAAGTTGAGACAGATTCCCTATGCTTCAGCTATAGAAAGCTTAATGTATGCAATGTTGTATACCGGACCCAACATTTGCTATGCAGTAGGGATTTTCAGTCGGCATCAGTCCAATCCAGGATTTGATCGCTAGATGGCGGTCAAGATGATCCGCAAGTATCTTCAGAGAACGAGAGACTACATGCTCGTATATGGAAATAAGGATCTGATCCTTACAGGATACACAGACTCTAAGTTTCAGACTAATAGAGATTCTCACAAATCGACATCGGGGACAGTGTTCACTCTAAATGGAGGAGCTGTAATGTGGCGAAGCATTGAGCAATGATGCATCACAGACTCCACTATGGAAGCTGGATACGTAGCCGCTTGTGAAGTAGCTAAGAAGGTTGTTTGGCTGAGGAAATTCCTTTCAGATTTGGAAGTTATTCCAAATATGGATTTGCTATAACTCTCTATTGTGATAACAGGGTGGCTGTGGAAAATTCGAAGGAGTCTCGGAGTCATCGTGGGGGTAAGCATATAGAGTGGAAATACCACTTGATCAGGGAGATTATGCATCGCGGTGATGTGATAGTCACAAAGATCGCATCGGAGCACAACATTGTTGATCCCTTTACAAAGGGTCTCACGGCTAAAGTGCTCGAAGGTCACTTGGAGAGTTTGGGTTTGTGGGACGTGCAACATCTTGTCTAGGGTAAGTGGGAGATGATACTGGGGTATGCCCTAATTTATTGTATATTGTACATGTTTTTCTCTTGGATTGTACATTAGTCTCTCGAGGCATTAGGACAAGTGGGAGATTGTTGGGATTGGTGTATTAATTCTCCCGGAGTCTTGTTGTTTGTAATATACACATTTTTTATGAATAAAATAATTGTTATTTCATTCTAGTATTTACTCATATCCAATAAACAAAGCTCCATGGTTATTATATGTAAACTTAAGCATGTATATGAGATATAAAAGTGGATCATGCCTTAAGTGATAACCTAAATAAATCTGTAGTATAATGATTAAGGTGGTATACCTGATCCTGGTGACACTACGGATACGGCCCACTCTGTAGAGGTTCGCAAGTGTTGTAAACTACTACAGATGGTAGATCCTGACCATTCATGTGGAGACATGCGAGCGGGGGTGTCTTACACAAAAAGTTTATGTAAGACCGGAATCACGAGATGACTAGACTCTGTATATAACGCCGTTGATACTAGAGACTAACATCTCACCTAAACGACCATAGGTGACACGACCTCAATCCTGAGTATTTTCGGAACTCTTGCTTTTGAAGGTAGTCCTTTGATTAGTATGAGTGAAAGTGGCTAGATTGCCAACTTAACATGCCTACCTTTTTGCAGAATTGTTTAATTTGGGAGCTAGGAACTCAATACACAAGATGGAATTCACTCCTTCCCCAAAACAGGGATAAGTAGATAGATTGCTCTCTTAAGGGCTGATTTCGGGACTTGAACATAGTGGCCACAACTTCTCTTTAGAAGAGAGGACTCAATCATAGTAAGACTATGATTTATGTTCATTAGAGGAATCAGTGGTACTTAAGGAGTTATATGTAACTACAGGGGTATAACGATTATTGGCCGAGCTATACTTACGAGCGATCGGTTAAGGGTTGTCGCACTATTGATTAGTTCAGATGAACACATAATATATCTATAGTAAGGAGAGTTCAGCTGTCGATCTTTAGTTGAGTGTCTGTTAGTTAACGGATGGTGGATCCCGTGACTAAAGAGTTTAGTAAGTTATTCACTTACCATTGGAGCTTCGTGCCATAGGTCCATAAGGTCCCCTTTGTAGCTCAATGGATTCAAGTTGAGAACCAGTTCTTGGTGTTGATTTGAAATATTCAAATTGACAAGAGGTAATTCGATTATACATGATATGATCGGTATGGTATATGAATACATCAATTTGAGGATTAATGTAAATAAGATTTACATTAAGAGCCATGGAATAGAAAAAGAGATATAGTTTATATGTTTCATGAGATGAAATATTAAAACTATAGGTTATAAATATATTATGGCAAGTTAGTTATTATTTATATTTATAATAATATTAATTATTGGATAATTATCTCTTTTTCTCTAATAACCAAATGACTGGGAGGTTATTGGTGGTTTCATGGTAACCGTGAGATAAAAGGAAAAATATTTTCCTAATTTTAGTTCATGTTGATTTGAGATTTCCAAACTTGGAACTTACTCACGGAATAGTTGTGAAGTAAATCAAATTTACTAAACAACATCTTGGAGTTAGCTAAACGATTGTGGAATGTTCTTACACGATAGACACTCAACTTGAAGATGAGCTAAAAGATCGCATAGCTTTTGCTAGACGATCGCATAGCTTTTACTAAACAATTGGGCATCGACATATATGATATGCTATATCTTCTCCCATTTGCTCAATCATTTACACGACTGTCCTCATCCGATTTCAACCTCTAATCAAGTCCACATAGAGCCCACCCTCTAGATTCTCACACTGAGAACACCGAGGCAACCTTTTTGGTGGTGTCATACTCAACTCGATGGAGTCGAGATTTTGTGGAGGCCGTTCGCGGTGTTCGGGGTGTTTGTGACCTTGGTGATCGCTTAGTTCGAGTTCGCTGTGCAGTGTAGCGGTCGCGTTGGACGAACATTCGTGTGTTATTGTGATCGAGCGTTCGTGATCAAGGAACTTGAAGATGAGTCTTCAAAGGTTTGTGAAATCCTTCCCTTGATCATATAGTAAAACATGTTGTAATTTCTGTTTTGTGCATAATCGTATGTTTCCAATTGTGATTGTAAGTGTAATGTTCATATACGATTGAAATTTTGAAAGATCCTTCCACTGCTCATGGAAATCCTCGTGTATGATTTCCTTCATATACTTTAATTCAGTTGGAGATCTTGTAGATCAATTTAATGGGGTCAAACCTATAGGTTGCAAATGGATCTACAAGAGAAAATGAGGCGTTGATGGGAAGTTGCAAAACTTCAAGACTAAACTTGTGGCAAAGGGTTATACCCAAGTTAAGGGAGTCGATTATGAGGAGACTTTCTCATTTGTTGTCATGTTGAAGTCTATCTGGATACTCATGTCCATTGTCTCATATTATGACTATGAGGTTTGGCAAATGGACATCAAAACTGCTTTTCTGAATGACAATCTTGAGGAGACCATATATATGGAGTAGCCTGAGAGATTCATTACCCAAGGTCAAGAGCAAAAAGATTGCAAGCTTAATCGATCCATTTATGGATTTCAATAACCTTCTCGATCTTGTAATATAGGATTTGATACTGTGATCAAATCTTATGACTTTTATCAGAATGTTGATGAGCCTCATGTTTATAAGAAAATCATCAACAGTTCGGTAGCTTTTCTTCTACTATATGTGGATGATATCCTATTCATTGGGAATGATATAGGTCTACTGACCGAAATTAAAAATTGGCTAGGAATCCAATTCCAAATGAAAGAACAAAATGTTGACCTTGTCTCAAGCGTCGTGCATTGACAAGATGCTTGTCAAGTTTTCGATGCAAAACTTCAAGAGAGGTTTGCCCCTTTTCAGACGTGGAGTTATTTTGTCTAAGGAATAGTTTCCTAAGACACCTCAAGACGTTGAGAAAATGAGACAGATCTCCTATGCATCAGCTATTGATAGCCTAATGTATGCGATGTCATATACTAGACCTGACATTTGCTATGTAGTGAGGATAGTCAGTAGATATCAGTCTAATCTAGGATTTGATCACTAGACCGCCGTTAAGAACATCCTCAAGTATCTTCGGAGAATGAGGAATCACATGCTCGTGTATGATTCTAAGGATTTGATCCTTACAAGATACATAGACTCTGATTTCCAGAATGATAAGGATTCTAGGAAATTCAGTTCAGGATCAGTGTTCACTCTGTCTTTATACATTGTGGACAATGCACCTTTCCAAGTTTGGGTGGAGGAGTACTACATCTTTGTGTCACTTAGGCTCTGGAAGACATGTTGGACCCTTGTTTGACCTGAATTATAATGAAATTTTGAATTCTTCAATTTTAGATTTTTTTTTTTTTTTTTTTTTTTTGTGAATTTGTAAAGAAGATGTCTTGAAATATTGAGAAATTTTGTTTGTATTTTGCTAATTAGGATATACCGTATACTCTGAATTTCGATTAGATGATCTACTATGGAAATAGGATAACATAGTTATGAATTAGGTTTTGTTTAAATTCTTCTTGGAGTCTCTTGCATATCTGAGTATATAGTCTTTATTTTGGCTAGGGTCCTAACAGTTAAACATGTCTTTATTTCAACTAATTTGGTTGTCACCCTAAAAGGTCATGAAATAAGTTAAAAGATTTGTTATGGGTTTGTGTACTTGTGTTAGCTAGATTGAGTATAAAAGGAAAATTTTGATAAAGAAAAATTTAGGAAGAAGATTACTCCTCTTTCTTATGGTGCTAAAATATCATGGGCGGATATGACACTCGTAGTTGCCACTGCATCAATGTGCTTTTAAAAGTAAGCTTGGACACTTTGATTGAGACTCTACTCATAGCTAGATATCTTTCATCACCCATGTGAGTAAGCTAGAACGAAGGAAGTGTGTCACAAAAAGTTCTTCTTTCGCCTGAAAAGAAAGAAAGAAAAAAAATATCCAATCTAGCATTCTTTTTGCTACATGGATGATTAGAGAATTATTTAGCAAATTCATAGAACTAGAGTAGGGAGAATACTAGAGAGGTTTAAGGACTTAAATGGAAAGGGGATAGTCATACCATAACACAGGGGGATGAAAAAATTTAGCCTTAAAATGTCTTAACATTAGAATGTGCTTGAACATCACGACTTATGGATCTAACATATTTGCAGAATAGGGAGGTTTGAGTTAATTGCTTGTATGTTTAGAATTTTCCTATGGGTTCATTCTGTCTTTGATTAAAACTAGCAAAGTCCTAGGTTGAGGGTGGTGAAAAACACTTAAAAATTGCTTTCTAGAGCTTAGGCTTTAGTTAGTTTTGCTCAATAATTGTGTTCGTCGTGAAGGGATTGAACTCCTCGATCTCGCAGCAAAAGATTTAAGAGTTTCTTTGATTTATTTAGAATTAAATAGAATTAAAGAGAAGGTTAAGAAATTAATACCTTTGTAGTACATGTTGTCAAGAATTCCTGGAATCTACTATCTTCAATTGTAATCACCACCAATACAAGGTCATTCCTTGCTATAACTCAATCAAGCTTGTGAGAGCCTCCTTAAAAGAATTGAAGATGAAAAGGAAAAGTCGTAGAGAACTTTCAACTACAATTTTTTTGGGGAGTAAAGGACTCTATCGAGAGTTTTTCTGTTGCAAGATTTCAGAAAAACTTATTGTTATTTCTCCATCTCTATAAGGTCATATTTATAGGAGCCTCATTAGAGGAACTCAAATCAAATATTATTATTTTAATATCTTATATTAAAATAAATATATTAATTATTTGAATCATATTTAATAATTTAATTCTCTCAAGTTATATATTTATTAGTTAAATCTTATTTAAATTAAATATAATAATGAATCTTAATACATTAAATACTTATATATGATATTGATGGTATCTAATATCATAAATACATTTTTTTTCAATTTAACATATTAATTTGAACATTTCAAATTTTTTTGTTAATACTAGTTCATCGATGTTTGTTCGTTATGAGCTAGTAAGGGGACTTTATAAACCTACATAATATAAGCTCTAATGCTGCAAAATTGATTAA